>NW_013667165.1:57399-65808 GCF_000517525.1 Limulus polyphemus
CTCCAGTTCAAAAAAAGGCAAAAAGTACTAAATTAAAATGCAAAATTCTTTATTATGACTTAAATATACATCAAACTACAACTAAAATGAACGCATCATAAAATAATCATACTTATCAAACTATAACAAGAATAATAAATAATAACTAATGACTTGTTTGTTCTTGAATTTGTTGTATAATTAATAATACTCATTCGCCCTGATTCTGATCTCATTAACCGCTGGGTGAACCATTCACCAAATTGAGAAGCACTGCTCGAAAGTCATGTGGATGAAAACAATATATATATATAATATAATAAAATATACAAAATTTTATCTTCATTAAGACAAGGCAGTCTAATTCATAATGAGCTGAGAATTTAAATATACTAAACAAGTTTTTAACAGAGCAGACTGTATGAAATAACACAATCATTTTTTTTATGGTGTGAACCTTTTTTGATGACAAAGCATATTCATAATCAATTACATTTGTCACAAGACAGTAGTGTTAGATTTACTAAATTTTTAAACACTATTCAGTCCTTTAGGGATTTTTTGAGAATATGAGTGTATTATAGTATTTCAACCACATTATGTTTGCCACATCCATTATTTCTTCAATGAAATATAAAATAAATCAATAAAGTATAATTTTTTTAATCTTTCATGAACTTTCTTAATTTTCCTTGGTTCCTGGGAATACAAAGGTTACTTATACTTATTTACTTGATGTGTCCATCATATGTTCTTCATTAGCAGTAACTATGACCAAGATGAGGATGGAAGAAAGCATCATTTGTCATTCCTTGAACTCATGGAAAGTGCATTTCAATAGATTAATGGTGTGAATGGTATAGAATAAAATAAATGATACAGCTTAACTACAGTGAAAAATGGCAAAATTTTCCTTAACCTGTTTTGTTCATGGGTTATCTAACATATTCTGCTTCAAGTTTCTACCTGTGAGTAATAACTCCTCCATTAGATTTTCAAGTATTTCTGTTCTTAGCATGAAAATCATGTGGCACTCAGACTGGTATAGTAAGGACTTTAGAAATCCACACATAAATCTTTAGTCCATGAACAGAATTACTAGAACTTGTAATTCTCAAAAACAAAGAAGCAAACTAATATGAAAAACCTTACAAGGAAAGAATGAATAGAGAAAATTTTTGAAGAAAAGAATTTATTGCAGAATTAGATTAAACACAACCCTAAGTATTATTGCTTAGTGGCTACTTGCATTTCGACTTTCACAAGCTAAAAATTACTCAACTGATTGAAAATTTGTTGCAAAATTTTAGAAGATGTTAACTAAAACGTATTCTTTTCATTTCACAGTTTTCATATTTTATTTGCATAATCTCTAGATCCTCCTAAATAAATATCAAATTTGTTTTTGGAAAATTTTATATTTTATCTCTTATTTTCTCTACCCTAGATCCTCTAGATCAAATTTGTTTTTGGAAAATTTTATATTTTATCTCTTATTTTCTCTACCCTAGATCCTCTAGATCCTCCTAAATAAATATCAAATTTGTTTTTGGAAAATTTTATATTTTATCTCTTATTTTCTCTACCCTAACACTAACAAGCACACTTGATTCTTGGGTCTATAGAGAAATCATTAAAGTTGAAAAAGTACAAAATAAGATAAGTATATCATTATTTCATTTAAGTTGATATGAGTATTGTTCAGAAATTTCCAAGTTATTTAAAGTAATAAGGAAAGTGTTACAAGGTCAATATTTAGACTAATTTTCTGTAACAAGGAAAGGAATAACTAAGTTTCATAGTATGGCAAGAACATGAGGCACTTTTTTTCATACAAGGAAATTAAACTTGTATTGAAAACAATTTATAACCAGTATTTTTTCTCTCTCATTTTATCCACATCATGTCATCACAACCGTCATCCTATCAATTTCCTCATTTCTATCAATACTTCTTGAACCTATGTGTTTTTGTAACATCATGAATGTGTGCTAGGTTTGTCCTTGGAATATCATAGTTGGGAATGCAAAAAGGAAATAGAAATTTTTAAAATATTAAAATATATTTTAAAAATACCACTTATTACAAAATCTTGATCCTGTAGTATCCTTATTGGTTATGGTTTGTGCAAATGTCAACTAGTACTGCTGTTTAAATAAACTACAATCATATAGAAAGAGTACACTGTAGTCCAGGTTTTATATGGATCTAATACATACAAATATAAAGTAACTCAAGGTTTTTTATTTATTTTTTTTAATTTTGTTCAATAAATACTTCTTTAATCTATACATATTCATTTGGGATAAATATTTTATATTATATTTTTGCTTTGCTTATGTTTTATTGACAATCTTTGCATAAGTATGTTTAAGCTCTGCATGCAGTCTATATTCTCTGTTTTCAAAGGATTCTTTTTGTCATTTTGTTTTCTGTTTGAAAACCTTAAACATTTATTGTTTAAATAAATTTTTAATACAATATAAGTAATGACAAATCTAAACAATTAAAGTATATGTCAAAATATGTAGATTAAGAACTGAGTTAGCTATAAAATCTAATTTAAAAAACTTAAGTCAGAAGGATTGAAATCATGATGAAAAAATAATATAAATCGTCATGATGTTGTGAAACTTATATTTACTAGATTCCATTAATTCAATAGTTAATTGTTACCGGTAACTTCAAAATGCTTAAGCTCTGTAGGAAATTTAGGCTTGACATAACAATCATCTTATAAGTATTAATAACTCGTTAAATTGTCAAAAAAAATTTAAATAGGAAATAGTCAATGTTTGTTTGATATATTTAACCAATTAATATATAAAACAAGTTATTACTTAAATAGCATGAAAACATAACATTTGTATAAAACTGTGACTTGAACTGTATGCTTTCACTCTGTCAGCTGTTTATGATTGTTTTCTACCTAATTAAACCAGATCTAGGACCCTCAAGTGAGAAACCAACTAAAAGTGGAAATTATGGGACTAATTGGGGGAGTTTGCTTGGTATGATTGTAATAGTTAGTACATAAAAGAAGACCAAGCCAGGCTTAAAAGTTATGTAATAAGATGTTAACATTATTTCAAATTCATAATTATACAGGAAAATCAGTACCTAGTGTTCCTAACACTTAAGAGTACTAGGATCCTATGCTGTTTCAGCCTATCAAAATTCATACCTAGTAATCAAAAAAAAGTTTGCATTTGACACATTTATTGCTATTTTTAACTCTTAAACTCTACTGGATACTAAAGCTATGTAAACAGCATGTTTAATTCTATGTTATCATTGAATTATTTTAGAGCTTCCCTTAACCCTTTTGATCAGGGCTCCTGTTGTGGCTAATTTCCTTGTGATGTAAAGATTACTGGATGATTACTGACACAGTTGGTACAAAGTACTGCAATAAAACCATAAAATAAAACAGATGTGAAAAAGTTAACAGTTGAGTTGAAACTAAATCCTATGATTGACTTGGCATACAATCCTTGAATTAAGATGTTTTAAATTAGAACTCTTGAAAATTTTTAAAATTTTGGAAATATGGAGCATATGCCATAAATATGGAGAGTGAGATATGTGGTATTTTGATATCTTATGATGTAAGCAGAAACTAGCTTCTAATCTTAAATTCACAGTATTTTGAGAAGTATTACATGTAATTATATTCAGTTTTAGTTTTGTTGATTAACTCTAAGGATCTAGCTCAGTGTTTGTTATATCAACTACCATTAGAAATATCTTGCATTCGAGAAATGTAGAGAATGAGGGAGTTATATTTGTTTATTAATTTGAAATATTACATATGTAAAAATGAGTAATTGTTTTGAGGATGAAATAAAAGTGTTAAAGACATTATTTAAGAAATATTTTTTACATTTTGTCACACATAACTACCACATTACTATTTGATTATAGAGAAATCATAATAGTTTACTGTATGAAGGTGGAACATTCATTAGGACATCTGAGCTTTGTGGTGCCAGAATCATTAAAGCTGGGCTAAATACAGCACAGTGGTTACCATGCTTGACTGTGGATCTGAGATTACACGGTCCCTGCACTGTTACATTAAAACGGAAAAATATGGGATCTGCACTTTGGGGCTATGTTTCCATTAAAAGAGTGATGGTCAAGTTTTGCTATTCAATTAGAGTAGCCCAAGAGTTTGTGATCAGTGGAGTTGACTAGATGTCTTTCCTCTAGTCTATTCTATCACTTCAAAATTAAGGACAGCTAGTGCAGAAATACCCCCTTGAGTAGCTTTGTGCAAAACTCAACAAACAAACAAACCACTGAATCCTTAGAACAGCACATGTTATATACTAAGATTGAGTTTAATAAAGTATTAGATATACAAGGGGAATCATAGAAGTAAATGTGCTTTAGTATTGGAGGCCATGAGTTACAAAGGTTTACTTGTATGTGTACTCTTTACTACCATAAAATAGTTTTTCATTTGCATGTGGTCCATTGTTTATCAACCCCAAATTATGGAAGGGGGAAATGTCCTTTTTTTATTTTATTTAAAAATTATATACACTCTGAGTTACTGTGTCAAACTGAAAGGTATGTGTGGAATTCCTGTACTTTCAGCTTTAGTTTAAGCCATTGGTCAGATGTTATTTATACAAGTACTGTGAGTTAACATGATATTTCAGTGTCTTAACTAGAAATTAATGTTCTGTTTCTCTTTTATTTTTTACATGTTGTATGAGAAAATTTATTACTTTTTAAACTGTGCAACTATCTGGGTTGGTCAAACATATATATGCCTAGAATTATGTTTAAGTTTGGTAATTTGTGACGTTCATAGACCTTTGATAAAAGCTTAAGCCGAAACGTCGGGTACAAGTAATTAAACATTTTTCTGAAGTTGTTTGTCATCTTCATTATATAATGGTTTCTATCCTTCAGTCAGCACTGAAAATTTTAAAAAAAACAGTAATATGTTTAAGACATTCATATATTACTTTAGATGTTTTTAAACATGAAATACTAACCTTTTGTCTAAAAATATTTTGCATTCTATTTTCACATTTAGAAACTACTATTTAATCTATATGTTAATGATAGTAGATGTGCCCTTTAACCATGTGTAATAGATGAATATCTAGTTGTATGTATGTGGATGTATATTTTATTTGCTAATCAACGTTTTGTGATTTCTTTGTATTTTGTCTTTTTTTTAACTAATACCTTTATTGATAAAACTCAGTAGACGTGCAGGTAGGATAACTATGATAATAGCTACCAGACTTGTGTTATTTTTCTATGTCATAAGGAGTTGCATGAAGAAGCCTTGGCATCAGAGGAACAAGAGTCAACTGTGAAAGATACAGAGAATCTATCTGAAGATCTTCGTCAATTTGTTGGAAACTCAAGTTTTAGTGATGTGAATATTCATATCAAAGATGAAATACTGTTTGCTCACAAAGTTATTCTGGCTGCAAGATCATCAGTATTAGCAAAGGTATTATGTTTGTTGTATTCTGCTTATAAGTTATTAAAAGTGTAAAAGCTGCTTCTTCCGCAGTTTGATGAAATTTGTAAAACTACTTACCTGTGCAAGAAGGAAACTTAAGTTAACGAGACTGAGTATCACATCAACCACTATTGGAAATTTGTGATGTTTTTCGCTAAACAATAACTGTTGTATGACTGGGTTGTACCAGGTTACCTACTTAATCTTTTCTTGTAATAAATAAATAAATGAAGTTCAAGTGTATTTAATTAAAAATAAAGAAAACTTGCTTGAAAATGAATTTAAGAGTTAACAAACATAATCAATAGGTTTTAACTTAACATAGAAAAAAGAGAAGAAACTTCCACAGCACACCTTGGCTTCTTCAGTTTCAAAAACAAATCTAGCTGCAAATTTCAAACAGCCCTCTCATTGTATATTAATTCTTTAGCTTAGTTGACCCATCAGAAAAATGGATCAAAAGTATCCAGAAATATATTTACTTCTTGTAACAGTCTTGGAGCAGCCCCACACTCGCAAGAAAGAGTAGAACACAATACATTTAATACATGGCTGGATCCTGCTACATAAAGTCCAAAACCACCGTTTACCATAACCAGTTACATTGAATTTAGCATTGTTGTACATGGTTGATGAAGTTTGATCATTTAAAGAAATTATTGTGGGATAATGGATTGATTTACTGATTGAACTGTAATTTTTAGAGAAAGCTTTGAAAACAAGAGTAAAAATTAACATCAGCGTTTTCTTCATGTGGAGAAAAATAAGGTCATAAAATATGGCATTTTTGCAATATGCAAAACATTCTCACCTTTTAACAATGCATGTCCACATGTGGCACATTTGACGCAACACAGGATTATGGAGTTGTGTTGGGAAGTTCTCTCTCATCCACCATATTCTCCAGATATGGCACCATCAGAGTACCATCTTTTTTGTTTGCTGCAACACCATATTAATGGGAAAACGTATGCAAATGTGGAAGGTGTTAAAGAGAACATCAACATGTTTTTTTGCTTCAAAGCCGAGTGATTTATTTAATCAGGGCATTAACAACCTGATTGTAAGACGGAAAAGCATCATCGATAAGAATGGAGACTATGTCATTTAATAAATGTTTTGTTTTGATATGTAAATCGTTTGGATTTTTTTCATCTAAAAGAAAAGCAACATTAATTCTTGATGACCTAATACTTCTGGGGACCGTAGGAGTCACCATGCCAAGATTGATCAAATAGTGTGCGAGGAGTTAGCAGACAGACAAACATACAGTTTCACTTTTATATATATAGATAGATTATCCTGACAAAATAAGAGATAAAATATTATTACTGTCAATCTTGAAATAAAAGCAATGACAGGATTAAACTAGAAATTTGTTATCTTTATAGGTTGAGACTACAGAAAAACTAGATGAAGATAAAGTAGGTCCATTGACTCAGGTATCATGTGATGCCATTAATAACAGTAGAGATTTTATGTTTCCTAACACCCTGGAGCACCAGAAGGATGGATTTTTAGATGAACAGGTGTAATATCTTTGTATATTTCATCAAATTAGATTATTTTAGTCTGACTGTGATGACTATATGTACATGTGTGTGTGTGTGTGTATCTAAATTGATAAATAAAATGTAAAAAGAGGCCAGCAGAGTGAACAATTTAAAACATAAGGTGATACTCTCAAAACGATAGATACTGCATAAAGCCTAGAAATACTGTTGTTTTTCACAACAAATTAGGCTCTGGTGAGTAGTGCATTTCTGTTATTGCAAGACAAGCAAATATTTCTGTATTATGAATATTATAGTATTAAAGTAAGCAATATCATTAGGGCATTTTGTAACTGTTTCACACTAGTAAAAACCTTATGATGTTTTTTGTGCCTTTTAACTTTTTAATTGTTTTTTAAGTTTTTCACATAGATGATATAAATAGTAAAAAGTCCCAATGCATCTGTAATTATAATGAAATATTTTTTTATGAAACTAAGATTTTAAACTTTCTTATAATACATTGATTTCCACCTTATGAATAATTTTAATCTCTACAAAAAGATCTTCTAGTGTCATAATAAGTGTTCATACCAAAAGGTAAACTGTGTACAGTCTTTGTTTTTCTAGAATCAAGGTGAATTTGTTCTTGCTGAATTATGTATTATCTGTCACACACTGTGACAATAATCTTTACTGTTATTAACAATTAAACCCAAGAACAGTTATTTTCAAGGAAGAATTAGTTTATTTAGTTTTAGTAGAACTCTCTCATCAACATTTGTAGGGAGAATCCCAGGGAACGGCATTAATCATATTTTCAGCACGTCACAGATTTTCTACTATGTTGCATATATGATACCTTTCAACCAATAAAAAGTATCACATAAGATAGGTCATAATTAATTACCTGCCACCATGTAGAAGAAAAACCTTTCCGATTGACGACTGAAGAGCGTTTCTGATGAAGGGCTTGATTTAAATGTTCCAGTTGTTGACTATAGATCTTTGCATTGACAGTTCGTGGAAGATTGAGGAGTTTGAAATTAATTACTCCTTTGATGTCCCACCAAATGCAAAGTATCACTTTCTGTGGATGGAGTCCAATTTTTTGGGTCGGAAGTGGTTTTGTCTAGGAACGAGCCATTGTTTTTGGCATTTAATATTCGCACAGAGAATCCATTTTTCACCACCAGTGACAATTCTGTCCAAAAATTGTTCACGCACCAGAATAGACAAAGCAATGTTCACACATTGGAAACGATGATCATCGGAGAGTTTGTGAGGCACCCAAACACCTTCTTTATGGAGTTTTTCCATATTCCTTACATGTTTATATATTGTTTCATGAGAGACATGCAATTTCAGGGCCATTTCACGAGTGTATTGCCTTGGGTTAGACTCAAAAAGCGTCTTTAGAGCATCAATGTCAATTCCAACATGTCG
>NW_013667165.1:66730-70024 GCF_000517525.1 Limulus polyphemus
TATTTAAGTCATAATAAAGAATTTTGCATTTTAATTTAGTACTTTTTTGCCTTTTTTTGAACTGGAGTGAGTGAGCTGTTGTGAAAAACTTATAGGGGTGAATGATACTGGAAAAGGTTGAGAAGCACTGCTTTGGAGTATCATAGTTGTTAAGCTAATTATGTATTGAATAATATACAAAGAAAAACTGCTTAATTAGTTATTGTGATAAGTGTAAAAACTTATCCATAAAAGTTGAAACAACCTAAATTGTTTATATGATTATTCTGATGGTTGAATTTTGCATTGATGAAGGTCAATTATTTTATCTGGTAGGAATTACAAGCTTGTGATAAGTCAGAAAATATAACACACCTAGACTGGAATCATGTTTCAAAAGATACTGCCCTTTCCTTTCTGTGTTACATGTACAGTGGATACTTTCCAGGAACATCCAATATACAAGAAATTTTATCTCTTGCTGAAAGGTTTGTTGAGTAATTTTCCATATGTTTATGAATTGAAGGTAATATTTTATTATTGGTACTTAAGTTATGGTATAATTAAATGAAATAAATAAGAGTGGATTTTTAACACACTAAATTTTATGTTCTATCAGATTGTCTGTATCTGTTATTTTAATCATTAAAAATCTTTGTGTAAGAATATAAAGTTTAATATATAATTTAACCATTTCTAGTCCACAAGAGTGTCACTGATATTTCTTGACTTTTCTTTCTTACAGTGGAATTACTTAACCAAATCACATGAAACTCAGTACTAACTTAATAAATGGTATCTTGTTTTGGCTTAAAAAATCTGTTCAATCTGATTTAGTAGTTCTGTAATTTTTTAGATTGTGAAAAACTTTTCCAAATTTGTTTATGATACATTGTTTTGGAAAAACATTAAGAATACTTCCTTTATTTTCATAGGTTAAATTTTTTTAATAATGATCAGAAGTTCCATTTTGTATAGCCAGTCATTTTCAACTCGATTGATATTCATTAGTATATTTCTTTTGAAACTTTATTTTGCTGATTGCAATAGTCATCATTTCCATCCATAAATCATGAAAAATGTTACAAAACTGACAGAGATTTATTGGTAACCAATTAAAATGGCAACACCATTACCTTTATTTTTATTTTTTCCTAACACTGTTTTTGGTTGAAATCAGTTTGTATCTAACTTCAGATTATATACCTTTGTTTCCTTCTACAGGAGTTCCGACATGTTATTTCTGGAGAAACCATAAATTACTGCTCAGACCACTTTATTTACTTTACATTTATGTAAATAAATTATAATCTGCTCTATCCAATCATATTTAAACATTATATATAACTTTTTTCAAAGCTGTGCTTCTTTAATAATAGTATAGACTGCATGCTGTATGACATCATAAAAGAGTGGGAATGAAGTGTAGTAGTATAAAACCACTGATGAAAAGGAAAATAATGTGAGGAGAAAGGCATCAATAATTTTATTTTCAAGGGATGAGAGTTTTTTTAGTAAATATAAACGTATATTTTGGGATGTGAGGAAAAATTATAAAAACTGTGTTGTTAACGGGCAAGACTCCTCAAAGCTGTGCAGACATTAGAACATTTTTTTCTTTTCTTTGTGAATTATACTAAATATCTGTTAAAAAACACAGTTCTAAAATAGTTTTGAGTTAAATTTGTTTAAAAAGAACCATAATTATTATTTTTAACTAAAGTTTGTAATTTGATATGCAGTTGGGCACTGAACACTTGGAAGGTTGGTTCTCTGCGATCTGGATAGGGTTAAATACAAATATATTAATGTGGAATAACTTTTAAGATTTATACTTTTGATTAGGTTCTATTTTAGAAAAAAGAAGGATATAATATTAAGAGAAAGTAAAATTGCAAATAAATTATAAGTAAAAGTAGTAGTAATATGATTTAATCAATAAAAGAATGTTTTTCCATAGGTACAAAGTTGTGTATCTTGTGAAACACTTACAGAGGTTGAAAAAAGACTGTGATATTTATAATGAAGAGATAAAATATGAAACACAGAAGGTGGATTCTGATGATGATGAAATGAATGAAGTATTTCATTTTATATGTTCTCAAAAACCTGATTTCTGTGAAGATCTCCCATCAAATGATGAAAATTTTGGTAAGAGAAAAACAAGTTTCAAATATTTGGTGTGGTAAAAATTCCTTTCCAAAGTCATTGCATTAATTTAAAATGTTAAATCTTTCTTTTTATGTATTTTTTTTTCAGACCATAACTCTCTAATTACTAATCTGTTTTTACACTATATAAATATTACATTATATTGAGTAATTTAAAATTTTTACCCATTACAGCACTCATTGTAAAGAACTGATGAAAAAATAGGGTAAAAGCAATTATTTTTGTCCCCCAGTGGGACAGTGGTAAGTTTATGAGCTTATAATGTTAAAATCTGAGGTTCTTTTCCCTATAGTGGACACATCAGATAGCTTTGCTCTAAAAAATGAATGAAGAAGCAAATATTTCTTATATAAGATACAAAGAAAATCCCAGCAATAATTAATGAGATTAATTGCAATATTAATAGTAACTTTGTTTGATTTTTTTTGTATGGTACTTATGTTATTAGTGACCCTCTTAAGTAAAAGAGGACCCACAGCCAAGTTAATGTATAAATAGTGTAGAATAATGTGTTTAGAAATACAACAAGGCTCGGGTATCAACAGTCAAAGAGCTAAATTGTTTGTAGAGTTTTAAATTAATTGGGATTAGATTAAAAGAGGTAAAGTAATAGTATATTAGCGAGAGTCTAAAAATGTAAGGAAAAGTATAAATTTCAGATTTATTTATAGAGACAAGGATCATAATTAATACATTCACAGAATAGATACCTTTTGAACATAAAATCAATCAGTAATCAACACATTCACAATTGTTATTACTACTCTCCAATAAATAGTAGTGCTTATCGTTGATTGCCTATTGCAAACAAATACACATGGACTTTCACTAATACAAATTAATAAGTCTACAGCCTCAGTTATTTTTATGATAAAGTGAAACGAGGAAACAAAGTAAGTATTCTTCAGTGGTTTGTTAAGTTAAATACACTGGTAGTACTATATTTAGATAAGAAAAGTGAACAAATAAAACAATATTTAATAAAAGATGGAGCTATGTATCTTTCAAAAAATCTCTCTCTCTAGATACATAGCTCCATCTTTTATTAAATATTGTTTTATTTGTTAACTTTTCTTATCTAAATATAGTACTACCAGTGTATTTAACTTAACAAACCACTGAAGAATACTTACTTTGTTTCCT
>NW_013667165.1:70666-93073 GCF_000517525.1 Limulus polyphemus
AGGAAACAAAGTAAGTATTCTTCAGTGGTTTGTTAAGTTAAATACACTGGTAGTACTATATTTAGATAA
Organism: Limulus polyphemus; assembly: GCF_000517525.1. NCBI lineage: Eukaryota > Metazoa > Arthropoda > Merostomata > Xiphosura > Limulidae > Limulus > Limulus polyphemus. The sequence continues at coordinate 70,736 of NW_013667165.1, forward strand.
GAAAAGTTAACAAATAAAACAATATTTAATAAAAGATGGAGCTATGTATCTAGAGAGAGAGATTTTTTGAAAGATACATAGCTCCATCTTTTATTAAATATTGTTTTATTTGTTCACTTTTCTTATCTAAATATAGTACTACCAGTGTATTTAACTTAACAAACCACTAAAGAATAGTTTTTTGCTAAAACAATCAACCTTTTTGTTTGTTTTCTTTAGTAAGTAAAACATTTCCTTTCATTCATTGTCATACCAAGTCTTGTCTCTTTCAACTTGCAACAAATAACTACACCCATTCTTCCACACAACAGGTCTATATATCTGTTACTGTTGCAGAGATCTAATAACTATAATCTTGATTTATCCTTTAAAAGTCATAGTCTACAGCTTACTTCTATTTTCTCTGCAATGTGGTAAAATTAATGGCAGAGAGGAGGATAGCTGAATGGATCTGAACATCAAATCAGAGGAATCTCTGCTACCTCAGAGAAGCCCTCTGTTGAATGCTGAGGATTCCTCCAGCCATTTGGCAGGCATTCCTGAATTTGATAGAAAGTTCTACCACTCATATAATTAACCATTCTTTTGTTTGTCTTTAGTCAATAAAGTGTTAGTTTTCACTCTTCTTTGCATCATGTTTTGCCTCTTTCTTTCTACCTACACCAAATTGCTACACCTCTCCTCCCACATACTAGGCCTGTGAAAATTAAGATCCTTTAAAATCTAAATTGTAAATGATCATTACAAAGGGTATGGTTGGTTTGCCTTAAATGTAGTATAATCATTGTGGCTTTAAGTTTTCCTGTCAATTTCTTCTGTTTTATACTAACTGTATATGCTTTTGTTCTTATTACAGATCAGTACAGCAGAGATGAGGATAAAATGTCTATAAATGGCTCAAATAAATCATGCGATGATCTGCCAGATGAGAAGGAATCATCAAAAAATGTACAAACTTTGCAGGATAAACATTTTAACAGGTTAACAGATAGTTCAATACCTGGAGAAAAAAATATTGTGCAAGAAGATTATTTACTGACTTCACCAACAACAAATGTTAACAGGTTAACAGATAGTTCAATACATGGAGAAAAAAATATTGTGCAAGAAGATTATTTGATCTGTTAACCTGTTAACACTTGTTGTTGGTGAAGTCAGGGTTCAATACATGGTGAAAAAAATATTGTGCAAGAAGATTATTTACTGACTTCACCAACAACAAGTGAGAGAGAAATGAAGAAAGAGATGGGTGACCCATATATATTAATGGCTTCATTTGATGCAGAAGATTCACAAGACACATCATCATCTAACTGCATATTGGCTGAATTTTCAGATAGTGAAGATTCCAGTGGATCACTTCAAGAAAGAGGTTTGCATTCTTTACATTCTAATGAAGATGGTATTATCAAACAAACACCTCTCATCAAAAGCAAAAGATATTCAAGTGTCCAACCTGATCAGAACTCTTTTCAGCTTTATAATGAAATCCCAAAAAAAGAAGATTCAATCCATTTGTGTATAAAAAAACACGAAACAGTACAATCTTCACAATTTGCCACTCAATCTAACACCTTAGTACTTAAAACAAACCATTCCGTACATGATACTTCAGCTTCTGATTTTACACATAATAGTACTTTTTTCTCTCAGAAAAAACATTCCTATCAAACTAGAAAACAGAGTGAAAATCACATGGAACAAGATACCTCACACTCAGTGACCAGAAGACTCAGTGCAAGCCAGCCTGTGCAGGACACTGACTGTTTTGAGATTGAACAGTGCACAGTAATCCAACCTGCGAAATATTTGACATTTTTAGAAATGGAAGGAAATGAAACACATTCTCTACCATGTGATGTTTCTTGTGAACCCATAAATGGACAAAGAAAAAAACTTATTGTAGAAGATCTCTCTCTCTCTTCAACTGGAACACAAAGGAGACTCCAGTCTTTGGAAGAGCCATACATATTTCCTACCAAAAAATGTGTTGAAAACCAAAAAGATGACTTATCGACCTTTTTTCCTACAGAATGTGCTAGAAAACATCCTACAAAAGAATTAACTTTTTCACATTCCAGAAGACAGAATAAAACAGTGCAGAATTTTGATATTTCTCAAACTAGTAAACATAAAATTAAGGAGATTATGAATGTTACACCCCATTCAGAGGCCTTGCAGAGTCAGCATGAGACAACAGAGATATTCATTACTGAAGGTATTTCAGATGAGAATGTTGCATATCGGAATACAAGTTTGTCTGAGTCTGATTCCTGTCATTATGAACTCGATGAAGAAATGCCTTACCATACTTCAGGTACATGTTTGACTAAGACAGAATATCTTTCACAACAATGTAGTTTCAATGATAGTAACTTGACAAAAAATACAAATATTAATACCCAGGAAAATAAGCTTAACATTTTATCTAAAAATATTAACTCATCCAAATTATTTAATGAAGATAACATAGAGGAAAATCAGAGCAATCCATATAGCCCAAGAACTTCACCTTTATCAGTTCCAAGAAGAGTAAAGCTGTCAACTGCTATCTCAACTAATTTTACTGGACACCAGAATGAGGATGAAAAGCAAACCAGTGACATAGTAGGTCACTTCTGTTGGAATAATGAAGACAATGTCATAAACAGCCCCTTCAACAGATTTTGGGATGATGGATTCACTGAAACTGTTGACCTAAATTCTACAGTAATAAAACAGCAACAAACAAACAATGGAGTCACAGTAAGTAATCATTTGTTTATTTTTCTTTATGGCAGAGGGATATTCCCTCCTAAGTTAACCCTCCTAGATTTTTTTGCAAATTTGAGGCTTTTTTTATGTGAAAAGGCTAGGTGCCCTTAAAACTACAGACCTGTTTATAGAAATACTGAACATTTGGCATTCAAATACACCATGCCACCAAATAAAATCTTTCCCAGAAAGAAAACCCCTAATGATGTTTCTTGTTACTTTACTGACATAGAGGAAGAAATGTTTTAGCTGCAGAATTAAGATGATAAAATGTCATGTATTTCTCATAGTTTAAATAGGTTTGTAAAAATTGCTGCAAAGTCAGTTAGAAAAAGATAAGGAGGTTGAAGTGCAGAAATGATTGATATATTATTAGGTCGTCAAGAAATTAATGTTGCTTTTTCTTAGATGAAAAATACCCGAACAACTTGTATATCAAAACAAAACTTTTATTAAATGAAATAGTCTCGAATTTTATCGATGATGCTTTTCCATCTTACAATCTTACATGTTGATGTCCTCTTTAACACCTTCCACATTTGCATACGTTTTCCCATTAAGATGGTAATCTGATGGTGCTCTATCCGGAGAATATGGTGGGTGGAGGAGAACTTCCCGACCCAACTCTTGTGTTGCGTCAAATGTGCCACATGTGGATGTGCATTGACGTGGAGAAGAAGAACACTTTTCCGATTGATGAGTGAAGGGCGTTTCTGATGAAGGGCTTAATTTAAATGTTCCAGTTGCTGACTTAGATCTCTGCATTGACAGTTCACTGTGGATTGAGGAATTTGAAATGAATTACTCCTTTGATGTCCCATCAAATGCAAAGCATCACTTTCTGCAGATGGAGTCCAGGTTTTGGGGTCATAAGTGGTTTTTGTCTAGGACTGAGCCATTGTTTTTGGCATTTAATATTTGCATAGAGGATCCATTTTTAATCACTGGTGACAATTCTGTCCAAAAATGGTTCACTATTAACTATTTTAACTATTATATGTGATGTATGTTTTTTGGGGATGGTTAATGAAAGTGTTCCAAAACGCAACATTAATTTTTTGATGACCTAATACTTTCATATAGTTACTTCTGTGTACATTTTGTGTACAATGTTGACTTTTTTCCAGTTCTGTAAAGCTTATCATTTATGTTTGAAAAGTAAATACATATCTGTTACCTTCAGCTAATTTAAGTGATATAAAATAAATATTTAACAAATATTATTCTAGAGAAACAAAGAAACAATAATTGTACCTTACCTTATTCTTTTTATAAGGTACAAGTAGAGAATTTCAAATTCAAATGATAAAAAACAATACAACCAAATACAAGACAAGCAATATGTATAGAGAGGTTTATCACAAAGGAAACAAAGCATCTAAAATAGTTAATATGAAGAATCTTTGCACATGTATATTTTGCCATTTTCAAAGTTTATTTGCTCAAATTCATAAACTGAAAGGCAAAATGGATGAAAGTTTTCTTTTCAAATGTTAAAGAAACAAATAACTATATTTTGATATTGTAACTAGCAACTCAAAGGGCATGGAAATAAGGAAGATAAGATTTGTAAAATTGTAAGGAAATTTTGCTTTAGAAACTTACTTCAAAAAGTACAAAATGTGATACTTTCATTTTGCTTGTGTGTGATTTAAGTTCAGAATAACTAGTACCATTAAACAATCTGCATAAAATTCAAGGATTTCTAGAATCATTTATTTAATCTTACAGTTAAATGCTTGTGAAATCTTGGCTCTGTACGTACTTTCAACATTTGCATGTTGTTGATGGATACTTTAAAGCCATAATCAAATTAAGCTACAATAGAGAATATGAAGAAAGCAGCAACAAAATTTTAGGAAAACTTTCAATTAACAAAGTCAGAGTGTTCAGTACTACCTCATGAAACATGAAAATAAGCCTTATAGTAGTTTAGACCACTGGTATTCACAAACACCTTTTCATTAACAGTTTGATATCACTAATAAATGTTAGTAATTATTTCAAGCATAGTAATAAATTTTAAATTTGAAACATGTAGAATTCAATACAGTTAAACTAATATTATCTTATAATGATTATTTTTATTTTCATCAGTAACTAATTGACATTCATGCACTAGTAATAAATATATAATATTTTAATGGCTTTATTTTTTGTTAGTAACATATGTTGAGAAACCTCCAGTTGCATAGCTTTTTTTTAAAAATTGCTAAAGTAAGATGTCTCGAGACCTAAGCAAAGTTTCTGGATGAAACCTTAAATTAATGCAAAATTTCATTTTGTCATTCAATAAAACTACAATAAAATGTTCACAGAGAGTTTAAAACTACAGAAACAAACAAAATAGATAGACAATAAGAAATTGAGTTTTGATATCTGAAGTTTGTAAAGATTTATTCACATGGAAGCTCTTTTCAAGGATAACTAAAGCATGCAGTTACCTGATATTTGCAACATTGAAAAGTTCACAGATCTAATATTTGAAAGGACAGATGAAGAAAATTGTAGCAAATGAAATGAAAGAGATAAAACTTGGTGTTGAGATTAAATGCACACACTTTATTGTTGGAAGAATGGATTACACACTGTCTGGTTGGAAAGAACTATTGCATTGTGGTAAATTCAAGTAGAAGAAATAACAATTTCAATAAAAGATGGAAATAAACTGTACTTAGTACTAAATTTAGAACTTGTGACTGTATTATTAATAAAAGAATAAGTATACAAGATAAACAGACTGAAAGTTAAACTTTTAATAACTAATAATTCTTAGCTCTCTAGAACAAGAAAAAAAGGTTCTTGATTGAAAATTTCAAATGTCTCATGATCCAGAACATTGGATCACTAATATCAGTTCCCATACCAAAGATTACATAGGATACAATACAACTATTCTATAAAAAGGTTACATCCGGGACCAAATCTGTCTACATAAAGTTAACACCGATAGTTGAATTACTACACAACCTCGATTAGACTTACCATGCTCTGAATTAGACCGTTAGAAAAATGTTTAAATTTTGTATGATATGAAGTATGTACTATAGGAGAGTGAGATGTATGGCTTTTGTGTAAGTAAAATATACAGGCATGAGTGGTGAAGTGGAGAAAAGTTAGTTTTTTAAATAACTATTTAATTTTCAATAGTTTTTCTTAATGATTTTGATCACTCTGAAATGTTTATTTTTTTAAAGAAATACTTATATTTAATTTGTCTACTTCTGCTTGTTTCAAGAGATTGTGTGATTTTTTTCTTCAACTGATTCTCAGGTTAGGTTCCAGCTTGTTTAGTTACACTTATTCATGGTCATCAAAGGACAAGCAACTATTAAAGTTAAGAAACTGTGTTTCTCATAAAATAACATATGATTCTTTTTTTTATAGATGGATGTCACACCTTCAGCACCAACAACTGAAAATCTTCCATTTGAACAGATTACTGGAAATTCTTTTGTTGATACCAATTGTATTAAAAATATAAATACCCCTTTATCACATTTTAACCGTTACTATCCAATTTGTGATGGAGTGAGCCCTGAGGTGGTCAAATATTGTCACAAAGGATCAAAAAACAGTCGTATTAATCAGGAAGTAACACCATTACCTGACTATGAGAAGATGACTAGATCAGAAATTCGTCGTGAGCTGAATAAAATTGGTGTTAAGTCATTGCCAAAGAAACAAGCTATAGCATTACTCTTTGATGTATATGAGCAGACTCACCCATGTTAGTACATTTTTTTATCACTACATATATGTGTGTGTATGATATAAAACAGTTTTATGGTTAGTATATCAATAAGGCTAACATATATACGTAAAACTTTGCTCAATTAACCAGAAATTAAAGAAATACATCAAGTATCGTGAAAAGATACAATGAGATAAATTACTCCAGTGATTAAAAATCATATTGCTATTTTAATTATAATGTTATAAAAACAGGGGTGTTTTGTAATAGTTTAACCCTCTTGCAATGGGTCGGTCAAAGTGTGCATGTCATGACATTTTACAGAGTTACATTCAACATTTGATTAAGCTATCTCATTATTACTGTATACAAATAAACTTGGCATCAGAACATAGTAAATGAATCAAATTTTAATATAATATAAGCTTTACGTTATTCATTTTATAAGGAAATAACTAAAATAAATCCTCAATATCCTCTAGTATGAGAATCATGATATTTGTTTTCTAGATATTCTCCCTTCTCTAATTTACTTACCACCCCTCTCTTGAGTATGGAATTTTAGTGTAAGTTACTCAGTATAGATAATACTAAGGTGAAGTTTATTTTTTATAGCCTTCAATTTTATTTGTTTACAGAGTCATAAATTAGAAAGTCAGACCCACTTGTCATGCCAAACTGTCACATCCTCTCTTTCACAAGTTGCCAATAATTCTCTCTGATCTTTTATACTATATCATTTATAATCAATAGAAAGGCAGAGCTTTAATCAGTCAAATTACATATAGTGCTATATTTTCTTCAGTGCAGAGTATTGTCAATTTTATCATCACTCTGAAAGTTTATCTCATGTTCAGGTTGAGCAGCAAAAGGAATTAATTTAAGTCCTTCTTGTCTTAGTTAAAAAGCCAGTTAAATTATAATAGTTGTAGGACATTGTTTGCTTTGGGTGTGTTTTTTTTTGTGTTCTTAGGTGCATTATTTATGTAAATAACAATTATTTAGAGTACTAGTATTAGCATTATAAAAAAAATAGTAGGCTTAAATTTCACTGGCAACTGAATAAGGTGCATTTACAAGCAGCTTATGCATTACGTCATTCAACATGGTAACATTAGTTATGTGTTCGCTGAATGATTTACAACTTGTGTGGGAGGATTATTAGTTAGACACAGTTCAAAGGGCAATAAAACTATAACATTAAGTATAAACAGATATACACTATTATGAACTTTAAGCTATTTAGGATAATCAAATGTAGTTTTTTTGCTACAATCTGCAGGCATTCTAGAAAGAGAAAAAGGGTAATTTAGATTTATTTAGTATATTTTTAGGTTGTTTACAAGGTTGGTCAAAGCGACTTAGTTAGTATAGAATTAGGGTAGAGAAAATACAAAGTTTTGCTGAAAAAATACATTTGATATTTATATTGGAGGTTTTTGATGTTACATAAGTGAAATTTGAAACTTTCCAGATGAAGAAAAGTAGTTTTAATCTTAACAAGAAAAACACTTTGCACTTGGAGCAGTCAACACTGATTCATTATATTCATGGACAAATCTTTAGTAAAAATAATTAATTAAATAATCTGATTTTTTTGTTTATAAAAGACTTGTAATGTGTACTAAAAGCTTGGAAACTCTATTGGTTACTTTATGGTTACAAGGTTAGTCACACTGACTGACCCTGTATGGAAAGAATTAACAGTGCTAGTGCTTTTGTTTTCTAATTTTTTTCATCATAGTGAATAATAATGTAGGTTTTTATGCTTACTGATAATTAGAAACAACCTGTTTTTTGGAATATTTTAAATTATTGCATCATATTCAGTTTTGTCTCCCCCCACCAATCCCCAATGGATGGACAGTAAATTTACATGGTAACATTAGTTATGTGTTCGCTGAATGATTTACAACTTGTGTGGGAGGATTATTAGTTAGACACAGTTCAAAGGGCAATAAAACTATAACATTAAGTATAAACAGATATACACTATTATGAACTTTAAGCTATTTAGGATAATCAAATGTAGTTTTTTTGCTACAATCTGCAGGCATTCTAGAAAGAGAAAAAGGGTAATTTAGATTTATTTAGTATATTTTTAGGTTGTTTACAAGGTTGGTCAAAGCGACTTAGTTAGTATAGAATTAGGGTAGAGAAAATACAAAGTTTTGCTGAAAAAATACATTTGATATTTATATTGGAGGTTTTTGATGTTACATAAGTGAAATTTGAAACTTTCCAGATGAAGAAAAGTAGTTTTAATCTTAACAAGAAAAACACTTTGCACTTGGAGCAGTCAACACTGATTCATTATATTCATGGACAAATCTTTAGTAAAAATAATTAATTAAATAATCTGATTTTTTGTTTATAAAAGACTTGTAATGTGTACTAAAAGCTTGGAAACTCTATTGGTTACTTTATGGTTACAAGGTTAGTCACACTGACTGACCCTGTATGGAAAGAATTAACAGTGCTAGTGCTTTTGTTTTCTAATTTTTTTCATCATAGTGAATAATAATGTAGGTTTTTATGCTTACTGATAATTAGAAACAACCTGTTTTTTGGAATATTTTAAATTATTGCATCATATTCAGTTTTGTCTCCCCCCACCAATCCCCAATGGATGGACAGTAAATTTACAGACTTACAGTGCAAATATCCAGTTTGATTCTGTGCAGTGGACAGAATGCAGAGAGCCCATTATGTGGCTTTTTCACTTAGAAAAACAACATATCCAGTTGTATTGTTCATGATTTGAAAATTCTCATTGTATTTTATATAGTTGGAGAGAATGAAAAGTTATGTGGATATTAATAGTAGGAGTTGAGAAATTGTGGGTGTAAGCACTCAACTCCTTACCGTTAACTGATTTTTCATGATTACTGGCTAGTATAACATCGGCATTTGGATTTTGTCTGGTAGATAGGATATCCCCAATGCATTTGGGGGCAATTACTGCAGACAATATCCATTATAACTTTACGGTGGTGAGTAGGATTTAAAATGGATTTTGCAAAGAACTTCTTAATGCTTATTATATATTCAGTTCAGTTAATGTAAGTAATAGTATTGAAGCTATATATATATAGACACACAAAAAATATGTATATACTTGTATGCAAATACATTGATATATAAAATGTTGTAGTAAAAAAAGCTGTATTGCTTGTTCGTTGCATTTGACTGATACTTTAGGTTAAATGCAGAGATTATTTTTTCAAAATTTGTTCTTTGAGTTTTTTTTAATTGATTGAAGAAATAGTATTGCTTTTGAATTTTTTTGTTACAGGGGAGACTGACAATGAAGAGGAACATGCCAAGAAAGACTTCTCTAACCAGATTGCAACACATGGAGAAAAGAAGAATATTGCTGACTGCAGAGTTTCATCTCTTAAGTAAGTTGCTTTAGTAGGCATTTATATTAAGCTTATTCAAACATGTTGGCAAATGGAATATTTATTTATGATTAAATATTGAACATACGCCTTTTTTTGTCCAGCAGCTTTTCATGTATTGCTGTAAAATTAGTAGTCAACATAAAATATATGTTAAAAATATTGATTCGTTAAAAATAATATAATTTTGTTTTAATTGAGAAGTAACTTAAACTTAAATTATTTTTTCACAAGTTAAAGATCTTTGTTTTGTTAAAAAAAACACTTTTGTCATTTGATACAAATATATAAATACTTGTATGATAGGTGTGTTTTAGTTTATATCACATACCTAAATATCTTTATCTTTTTTTTTTTACAAAAGTTTATTAATTCATATCAAATACAATGTAATTGAGGATTAACTATTTGATTTTGTTTTCATAGTTTATTTTTCCAAACAGAATAATGGTGATTTAACTATACATTAACATAACAGTTAAAGATGACAAAGGGCATGATGGTCCTTCAAGACTGTCCCATCCACTGTCAAAAACAAAAAACTCCATTTATATTGTTAATGAGCCTTTTCTTAGTCTTCTTTTAAAATTTACTGCACCAATTCCATTCCATTCCAAAGGCCTAACCAGTAACCTATATAATGAAATAACCTCTTTGCCCTCAGAACAAGGGGTAGATCAAAGTATGCATGTCACAACTTTTTACAGTGTTATGGCTGAAGACAAAACAGAAGCAATAGTGGAATTTTGGTAATGTTGTAAATATGTTTTTTATTCTTTCTGTGTACCATTTCATATTTTATGAACATCTGTGTTTTTGTATGGTTTAGTTGCAGTTGACAATAATGCTAAGTAACTCAAGAATTTTAAAATGCTTAATTAAGTTACCAATGAAATCTTGTTCTTGGGACATTCAAAACCTGTCAGAATATTACTAAAATGAAACTCAATCTGAATGAGTCGGTTGTTGGAAAAACTAAAACCAGAGCAGCCGTTCTCTTTCTGACACACACACACACCTGAGTTCAGGCTGCTTCAAAATATATTTTTCCTTTTTTGAAAATTATAACAACTACAACTTTAAGAAAACCAGTTATTTAAATTAGGTTGTACTGAGCACTAGTTGTCAATCATAGGGTTTCAACAGCAGTTCAATTAAAAGTGTGAATGTTTGATAAAGAAGTAAATAAAAGTGTGAAATTAGATAAAAGTATTCTCATGGAATTGAAAAAAAAAAAGTCATAGAATAAAACTTTTTTTTTTGCAGTCTGCATTGTCAACTAAAAAATGATTCATAATTATTTTCTTTGTGGGCCAGTTTATACAGAAATTTGTTTAAATCAAGGTTTAAATTGACACATAACTCATTCTACGTGTACATGTTTTACTGGTATCGTTAATAAGAGTGTGCAACATACAAATCAGTATTTGTATTAAGGAAGGTACTTCAGCTGGTTTTTGTTCTCAGAAATAATTTGTGAGCTGTTTTGAATGCAACATTTAACTAGTATAACTGAATTTGCATGTATGTGACTGAAACAGAGGTAAATTATTTGTTTTATGAATTTTATTTTTTAACAATCATACTTACTGCTTTCATTTCAATCCATTAATACAGACATAATACAGAGAAGCGTTCATGTCCCGCAGAATACAACTCTCAAGTGTTGACTGAAACACAGCAAAATGAGCACTCGTGTTGGCAAAATAATTTACTCAAATATTTCAGAGAAAACACTACCCTTCTTGAAAAGCTTCTTATGTATCAGGTAAATTGTCATATATATATTTATACTTATGATGTATACATATGGAGACATAGAATTATCATTATAAACTACCTCTGAAGCTCTGTATTATTGAATAGGTTTTTTTGATTTATTCAGTAAAAAGAAAAATGCAGATTCAAGCCCACTTAATGGGAAAAGAAATTAGTTCTTGAACTTCAATTTCTATAAGTTAGCTTTACTAGTTTGTACTGATATATATATATATATATATATAAGTTCACAGTAGATACCAATGCAACAATTTCACTTATTTCCTGACTTTTCACATGTACATATGGTACTTCTAGGATCTCTAGTCTCTAGTAGTTCATTAAAACACAAACTCAGTATTAGTAAAACTGAATACTCTTACTGCCTGACAGTAAAAGACCAACTGACTAACAGATTTGCTAACATAATAACTAGTCATTTCAAGCCTATCCCAAATTTTTATGTAGCTCAAAACATTTCCTAATTTTTCTAGAAGGTTTTACTCATTAAACCACACACACACATCACATGATGTCAACAATAATGCAGGTGTCTTAGTTAAAAAAATATATTCTAGAACAATATTTTCACTATCTAAGAAAACAGATTTTACACTCCCAAAGTATGTATTTATTTTCTACAAAGATCTTAAATTTTTGTGTAAGTTCTAATTGTGAAACACACGATATCAGGTTGCAGTTATATGTAAAATTGATTGCCAAGGAACTTATCTACTGTTTCATGGGAGAGTTACATTATGTTATTCTTGTATCTTGGGAACACCTTGCAACTGTTTCATGGAGCAGAGATACTTCATATTTCAGTGACCATTTTTTTTCTGGTTGGTCAGCTGCAGAGAGAATTTGTGTTGTGCATACAGTTTTAGCATTTTCATATTCACTATAACTTTTGAGAAATTCTGTTTTGAGAGTCAAGGCATGCTGTGGAAGTCTAATCTTTGTATCTTCGTACTTCTAATTGTGATAACTTACAACTAGATACTGTGCCACTAATTTCTCCCTTTTTTTTTAATTTTGTGTAAATTTACTATAGTCTTACCACTAGATGATCAGCTGCCATTATCATATCATGTGCAGTAGATAAAGAATTTCATTTAATTTTTACTTTAACATCATGTCTTGTCTCTTTCATCCACCTTAACAAATCACTACATCTGGTCTTTTGCATATTAGGTCCATGAATCTCATGTTTTTTTTGTGGGCATTAAGTGACTGTGAGTTAAGTATTTCTTTGAATTACTGCAGTAGGACATTTTTTTTTTATAAAATAATATTTTGAAATATCACACACAGAAGCAGGATTAACTTAGACCATTCAGTAAATTGTAGAAATGACTCAGATAAACTCAGTGAATTAATTACACAGAATTGCAGTAACCACTGTTGAGCCCACAAATGCTAATATTCCCTTTTCCAGAAATAAGAAATATGTTTCTTTAATTGTATTCCAGTTTTTCTGAAAGATATTATAATAGATTTGTTAAGATAAAACTTGTTGTCCATAGGCTGTACTGGAGATTATTTAGGCCTGTTTGTACTGATAAATACAATTTATAATTGAGAAGAGCATTTGTCTCCTTGTCAGTGAATATTTTATGGTTTATGGATTATTCTTGTAGTAAATTTAAATGTATTTGATGAGTTCATGAGTTAATATCACTGGATATATCATAAAAGGATAAAACTTCACACAACTTACACATGTACCCAGTTTGTGACTAATTTACCGACTTTTCTTGTGTTTTCCAGTTACCAGTCTTATCCATGTTGTTTTGTTCTTTCCATTTTTCCCATTTTCCCTGCCATGCTTCACTTCCTTATTTGCACCTCTTTGCTCTTCCCCATCCTCCATTGGAACTTTTGTTTTCATGTTTTTTTAAATCCCATTCCTTCAAGTCCCTGTTCCTGCTCTTGTTGGCATGCAAATATTGTTGTTCTGATGAGTTCACAATTGATATTTGCTATGTTTTTGTTTTCTTAGTTCCTAAGTTCCCCTTTTTCCTGATCATTCCTTTATGCCCACAACGTTGGCTGCTTGAGAAGGTACTTCTTCCTTCTTGTTACCCTTTTCTCTTCCCTCTTTTTCCCACACTTATGACTGTTCCAATCCTGCCCAACTCCTTTGCCTGTTCAGAGTTCTCCAATGTTATATGACATGTACTGCTCCCTTTCATGGATCCTGAGTCATTTATTTCTTCTGTGAATTCTTCACCTCCACCATGATTTTTTTCCTTTACTTAGTCTTAAATCTACACTGCTAGATGACTGTGATGTTGAGGCTCTTCCTATCTTTGACCTGATGTGCAATTCCAGATGCCACCTGGTGTTGGTTGATTGACTCCAACCACGTGATCGCTCTGCTTTTTAAAATAGGATATAATGGTCACCCATTGCACTGTCTCTGATGCTGTGGTCCCCTAGACTATCCAATGCATTTTTTCCTCCTTCTTTTAGTGGAGTAGGGAGTCCTTGCCACTTATCAGTTCCTAGCCGATAGGGTGGTTGACCAAGGAGGCCTGTCCTTCAGAGTGTGCACAATACCACTCAGTTAAGAGCAGGGTGGTAACATTATGTTGGTGTAGATGGTGTGATTCCCTTCCTACCACAGACCTGATGTATATTTCCAGATGCTGTCAGGTGTTTTTGATGTAGCACTCTGATATATTGCAGTTTTCCCCATCTGGCTGAGGCCCCCTCTTTTCTACCATCTGCTGGATTTTGATTCCCGGGACCAGGTGTTAGTTGGAGCCAGACCATCCACATAAGTCCTCTTCCTACTACAGACTGGGCAACAAATTCCCAATGCTGCCAGGTTTTGGACTGGAGATGCTACCCCAAATAGCTGTTCCTCTTCCTACAATTTGCTAGATGTTGGTTCCCGATGGATCTGGTGTTGGTTGTAGCTGGACAAGACACATGCATTCATGCATGTGTAAGGCTGGGTACCCTCCTCCTACTGTAGAATGGACAAAAATTCCCAATGTGCAAGGTTTGAGACTGGAGAGAAATACCCACCTGAGCTCTCCACCTTCTTACCATGCCAGATATCAGTTCCGATGGATATTGTGTTGTTTATGTTGGAGGTGTGCACATGCAGGGTATGGAAGCTCCTCTTCCCTGCCAGTAACCATTTTTGAGGTGAAATGTAGAGGACCCTTTTCTTACTGTGGACCTGATGTACAATTACAAATGCTTCCAGCTGCTGGTTGAGATCAAACTCCCATTTACAGTCTGTTGTGCTCTAACCACTCTATACCAGGGGGTCCCATTAGTTCTGTAATTTTTCTTTGAGTCCCTCCATGTTTTCGCCCCATTTGACAACACATTAATAAAGGGTGAAAGGTATACCTGCTTCAGAAGTGGTATGGTCTCCTATGAATGTGTTGTTTTAAATTCCCTCTCACACCCTATGGTTTTCTTTGGGCACTTCTTAAAGGGGAACATCTTCTCACCTGCCCTCCACCAATTAAATGTGGGATTCTAGCTTTTCGTGAGTAGAAGTAAGATATCGTATTAAAAGTTAACATTTTCCTAAACTGAAAATGTATTTCTGATAGATACTTACCTCCTCTCACATATCCCACCTGTCCCTCCACTTTTGGTTTGGTTTATATGATCAATCTTGAAGTGGTTAAGAGCTGCAAAATTAGAGAGGATGCTAGTTACAATACTGGGAATGTTGCACTTCTATTGGTGGATGATTGCTGCATAATCAGTTGCATGTTAGTGTGCAGAAATAAGTGGGAGTATCAAGGCTAGTGATGAGCAAATATTTGCACTGAGAGAGGGCAGTATAAGTTGAGAAAGCTTTTGTGAGAAGATGTAAGTATCTATCAGACATGTATTTTCAGTTTGGAAAAAATGTTAACTTTGAGCCATTTGTACCAAAAATTGTACTTCAGAAGAAAATACACATTCATATCTTTATCCAGTTGACTGCATTGCCTTTACAATAGATGCTGTTTTTTTTTTTCTTCTTACATATGCATGTATGTGTTTATAAAAGACTTATCAGAAAATTAGATATAATACAACAGGAAAAATTAACCTTTATACTTTTTTTTTATTAGTATGTTTGTGAAATTATGAATGTATATTTACTTTGAATATTTTAGTTTTATGTACAGTGTTGTCTTTTTTCCAAAAGTTCTAGTGTTTGCATTCAGTTAATGTCTCTTCAGGTGTAAGTACTTAACAATTTCCTTTCATCAGGTCGATATTTTAATGTTTTATTTACTTTTTATGCACATGAAAACTAAGATAACTTGCAAATTACCATTAAAAACCTATTTCCCTGTATTTTTTCATCATCACTCAGCCAATTAACCTGACTGAACTTTTAAATGACATACGAAGCCAGAAGATCAAGATATCCTCAAGAAACCTGATAAACTTTTTGGATGAGAAGGTATGCGTACGAAGTTGTGAGAGCTACATTTTCATATTCTTGTAATGAAATATCTATTTATTTTGGAATAATATGGATATTATAAAGTAAGTATTTTTGTGCCCTTGTATGATGGGTGACTTTATAATGTGATATTATAGTGAATTAAATAATCCACCTTATACTGGAATGAAATATGCTTGCTCTTACATATGCAGTATTTATTTTATTTTCTCTCAGAATTTTTATATAACTTCATGTGTTCTATAAAATATCAGAATATTTTTTTTTTATAAAACTCGTTTATTCTTCTTCTAACCAATCAAATGTCATAAGATGATAAAAGAGCAGTCAAAGGTAAAGATGTTATCAAAATCAACTGAATGTAGTTTTATTTAAAAAGAAATATGAAAACATCTGAAAAGAATGGTTAAGTTACCTACATAGGTATAAAAAACAATACCTTCCTCTAGTGCCACTTTAAAATTATATATACAATCTATTGTAAACTCTGCATTTTTGAAAATGTGGCTTGCACAGTAGTTCATTTTATTTTACATTATGAGTTAGTTTTGTTTTCTGTTTATATTATAAACTATAAATGGAAACTATTGTAATTTTATTTTACTTGTTATGTCATGGAAATCTAGTCACTGTGCTTTTTATTTATAGAATAATTTGGGCTAGAAAAATACTAAATTTTTAAGACTCTCTTCACACTGCACATTTGTAAAACATGATTTGTTTCCATGTGCAAAATATATTGGTCATGTGATGTTGCTTAGCTCTATCATGCCTGGATGGGCTTATTCTGCCTCGGGGGCAAAATTGCATCATTGAATTAAAAATATTATAAAAAATGAACTTGTATTTGTTCTTTCACATACTAGAAAAATACTTTAGAATTGAAACTTATACTGTAAAAAAAGTTTTATTTATTTAATTTTATACATAAAAAACTTTTTAATTGCAAAGTTTGATTTGGGGTTGATTTTAGTGAGCTTCAAACAAAATCATTAGAGTTTCTTAATTTCCTGACTTTTTTTTCTGAGCATAATATGACACTCTTAGCCTTCTAGGATGAAGATCATAATAATTTTGAAGAAAATAGTACCAATTTCATCCTGTTACTTGAATATGAGTATAATTTTTCTTTTAGCCAATCACTGTTTCTCAACCTCATTTGTCATGGTGAGATATAATTGTCTGTATCTCATCTTTGAGAAGCCATTAGCTAGTGATTTATACAAGTAATAAAAGCTTTTTTTCTGTTCTATTTGACTCAATAAGTCAATATGGCTTCCAGTTCAGTTGAGATTTGTGTAGAGTGATAAAGTGATAAAAGCTTAGCTTAGTGATATGTTGGAAAAGCTCTTTGTGAACAACTTTCACCACAATTAGAGTTGTGAATTTTTTTTTGAAGCCTGCAAAAATCTTGCTTTATCATGTTTTACTTCATTTGAATGATAATACTGCAGTATGATGAGAAAAAAAAGTATTTTTTGTGAAACAAAATGAGTTAGGTTTGGTTAAATCATTTTACTGAAAAGGCTTTGTTTATATTAGGTCTTATTGACTTAAATAGCTGCTTGGAAGGGCAAAAAAAACTAAAAAAAGAAATAAATTAATGATTGCAAAATGAATATAAAATAGGTTTAAAATTTATTACATATATTAAGTGAAATATCCTGATTAACAATTTTAAAAAAGTTAGCTTCTTTATAATTTTAGTATGGTAAAATAGTTATTTTGATTGCACACCAGTGATTGTAAACACAATGAAACTACATGTTGTGTTTTTCAAAGTAGAACAGAAATACAGTTTATAAAAATATTTATTATTTAAAAAACTTTGTAGGAAGGTAGGAAGATACAAAAAACAATCATTAACATATGCATTTCTTCAAAAAAAAACTTTGACAAAATCATTTTGAAATTTCAAAGCTGTAAATTCAAACAAATATCACATAAAATATATTCATGATGTTAAAAACATGTAGGTTTAAGAAGTCTTAATACAAAATCATTAAAACCCTATAAACCGAACACTTTCGAAAGGTGGACCTTTCTTATTCAGGGGCAAACTGGGATATTTTATGTGCAGAAGTTACATGAGGCACAGAAAATTTTTCTAATGTTTCAAACTGTTTCATTTTATAGCTTGTTTGTTTTTTTCAGTGCTGTATAACAAACCTAAAACAGGTGCATTAAACTGACCCACCCAGGTTTGATGTTGTTAAGCCCTAGAAATGGAAGGATGTACTCATATGATGGTTAGTCTGCAAGTCAATGGGTAAAAGGCAGAGATCTCTGATTTTTAAAGATGTATGATAGTTAATGCCTGTTTATCAGGAACATCATTATGTTAGTTTTCTTGACCAGTTACTCAATGACAGCTGTTTTTAAGAGTATTAACATTGGAAATATACCAGAGAAAATTACCACCAACTGCTGGTAACTAAGTGATGAAAAAATTAAATGGACAGGTTTTTAAACTGTAATAAACTTGTCATACTGGGTCTTAATAAACCCTATGTGCCTGGACATCATTTACTGTGTATTTCATGAGGTTTTAATGACTTACATTCAAAATTTTATTAAACGACTTTTTATTTTTGTTATACCAATTAGTATAGCATAAAATCTTATGTAATAATTCATACTTACTGAATAATTTGCTGAAAAAAATACTTTATATCTATACATTTCAAACCTAAATTTTCACCGTGCAATGCCAGGTAACTCAGCTAGTAATTCATATTTTAACAGTATATAACTTTTAAGTTCTTAATTTTATTAGGCAATACTTAAAAAAATCCTGAATTTCCCCAGGTGTGACACATTTTCTCTAGGCATCTCCTATTCTCTACTTTATTCACCACCCCTCCAATAAGTACGAAATTCAACATATTGTATAGTACTTTCTATAAAATTGTCATTGCTTAAACAAACCATAATTTTTATAGCCTTCAATTTTGTTTCATTATAGAGCCATCAAATAGAAAATCATACCCCTCTTGCCACACCCACCTGTCACATCCTCTCTTTCAGGATTTGTTAATAGTTCTCTCTTACATTTAATTCTATATTATCTATAACCGATACAAAGCCAAGGTTTTAATCTTTTAAATGATATATTATGTTGTATTCTGAACAGAATTGTCAGTTTCTCTGTTAGTACAAGCTTTGTTCCTACAGGAAAAATAACAACTAGCTTGAATGAATTTGTAACGGTTCTTGTTGCATAGTTAGAAAGCCAGATAAATTGTGATAGTTATGGGAAATTGTCTGCATGTTGCATGTTATTATTCTATGTTATTTGGTGAATTATTTAATTAAATAAAAATTATTTTGTGCATTGCTACCACAAGTATAAAAAAGTAGGATTAAGTGTCATTGACAATTGACAGCAAAAAAAAGAACACTTGGGTAAGTACTTTATTTCCTTTTTTAATGTTTGTTCTTTATTTATTATTATAAAAGTTACTAAAATGTAAAAATAGGGATCTCTTTAGGTTAGTTAAGATTAGATTAGGTAAAATAGATAATAGTATAATAAAAATGTTTCATGAGGCATGCATGCAAGCAGCTCATGGGCAATGTAATTTGATAGAGTAACATGAGCTGCATGTTCCACAAATGATTTACAACTTATAATGGTACGTATAGTAGTTAGACAGGTTCAAAGGGTAATAAAACAATAAAATTTAGTGATAAATAGGTGTATACTGTTACGAGTTTAAAGTTACTTAGGATAAATGAATGTAGTTTCATGTTACACTTTGAAGTCATCCTAGAAATAAATAAAATGTAATTTAGATTTATTTCGATTTAGGAAATGTATTTAGGAGGTTTTAGAGATTACACAAGTGAAATTTGAGATTTTTGAAATTAAGAAAAGTATTTTTAACCCTAACATGAAAATCACTTCGTACACAGACTATTCAAAACAAATACTCGATATATTCACGTACAAATCTATTTTGGTTTATTTAAAATACTTTGCTAAAAATATGACTTTTTGCATGTGAAAGACTTATAATGTTTACTGAAAGACTGCCAAATTTTGTGAAGATATACATACTATATTAAAAGTTAGTAGTATCAAATCTATAAAGACTTTAAACGAGTAAAAAAAGTCACGTGGTCCTTCAAATCAACTCAGCCTGAGTGAAAATTTCATGATTTTTTAATTTTTTTTACAACAAGATAGTTAAAAGCAATTATTTTGAAAGTTATAGTTATGAGAAGTTTGGTAATGTAATTCGGTAAGAATCGTATGTTGTGTTTATAATTCATTGATGTCGAGGCTATCGAATATTGCATGCAATCCATTGATGTCAAAGATATATAGATTTCTAGAAGGCCTAAGTGATAAACGTATAAATAGCAGCAAGCAGACGAAAAAAAGAGCAAAGAAAGTAAAGTCATGGGAAGGAGAAGTTTGATCAGAGAAAAGTTAAATGTAACATTAATAGTTATGGGAGTGAAAGGCTTAACAGTTGATATGTTATAGTGAGATTAACAGTTTTGTAAAAGACAAGGAGAATAAGTTGTCTCATCAAAGAGTGTTCTAAAGTAATTGAAACAGCCTGAGTGGACTTTGGCAAAAGGCAGACAATTCCTGGAAATATGAAAAAGGAGCAGACGATTTTTAAAGTACAGGATATAACCACAGTAACTCAATGACAGCATAAGTGAACTATAGACGGATAGCATGACAATAGAAATAGAGAAAAATAGTTTGGCTTGTCAACTGAATTCTAAAGCAATTGAAAAGGCCTAAGTGGACTTTTGACAAGAAGTAGAGAACTATATAGTTTTTAAGATATAACTATGACCTACATAGTGTCAGGAATTTTTGTACCTACACTTAACCTGTTCTGAATATATATATATATATTATTTTGAAAATAAGTGGAGTGTGTGCTGTTCAATTTATTTTTTTGAATTTATTGCCAACAAGTCGCAGACACTTATAGTAGAAGAATCCTCAGCCCAACACACCTATATTAACTCACATTACTATATATTTCTACTAAACAAAGTACACATGTTGATAGTTCACACTATGATTCTTTGTTATACAACGAATCAGAAAGTGCAACACCAGTATAAAGCTTTAAAAGTATAATGCAGTCATATTATGCCCAGTAGTAGTAGTAGTGTGAATCCAGTCATGGCTCCCAGGACTGAAATATCACATGAGAAATGTACAGAGATCAAGTTTTGGCTGGCAAAGGATATCCTATGTGAAAATATATGTAGCAAGACCAAGTTTTTAAGAAATAGGTGTCTGCAAGAATGAACTTGGCACTGTTAATAATTGGAATGGATGAGGTTGAAAATCAAAAGTCTTTAAAAGTGATGTCAAGTATCTCAGGAAATGTCTCTCTGAATTAGATGATTGATAACTACAGATCTTGCCATTGACCTTCTTTGAATACAGGTGTGAGTTTTATGCCAGGATATGAATTGTATGAAGTAATCTCAATGGGTGTTTAGCTGCTCAAAATCACTGTTCAAAAGAGACAACTAAAACAAAAGATTGAAATGATCATCAAACCACAAATAGCAGAATGAGCAAAGCTTTAAAAAGTGAACCCAAGTTCAAATTATTTGGCAGTATCAGTGACTATTTAATGGCAGATAGGTGAATGATGTCATAGCCAATGTACAATAACCAGAATGAACCAGAGTTGGGGGATCAATATCAATTTGAGGTTACACCTCAGACAACAGTATTGGTGATATACCCAAAAATGATGGAACCCTGACTGCTTCAAGTACAAGTGGATCACTATTCATCATGCCATTCCCTTAAGGTGGGAATTCATCTTCCAGCAAAACAATGACCCCAAACATACTGCAAATGTGTAACTGTGTAACAACATACTTTTATATAGAGAAATTGTACGACAACATGAAAACAAGGTGTAATGCTTTGTGTAAAGGAAAGGGCTCATTACAAAATACTATTACATATTACATCTTTTTTTTTGTATTTTTCATAATAATGTTTTGTTCTATTAATAAGTTTATCATATAGTTACCATGTCTGTAATTCCTGTATGTGTTATACTTGCGTGTTTCATTCCAATCATTATTTTCATAACTGTATATGTTCTACAGAGCCCAAACTGATATGTGGTGAAGATTATAATCAAATAGCCAATCAGGGTATACTACAGTACAAATGAACAGTTTGAATAGACCTAAAAAGATTTAGTGATGCTGTAAATACCATCCTTACACTCTTGTTTGAATTGTTTTTGAAGGATTAATATTAGCCTTCCCTACATATACTTCCTTTTTGAAAAGTT
>NW_013667165.1:94073-105087 GCF_000517525.1 Limulus polyphemus
ACTGGTAATTCATGTTTCACCCCATACTTAAGCTTTTTAAGGGAACACTAAATTTCTGTAAGAAAGCTAATTTCAAGGGGTAATAATAACATCGTTTACATGTGAATTATGATTTTTTTAAATTACTGCTAGTTAATAATACTTATAAAAGTGGATACTTGATTTGAAACTATGTCACCTCAGTGAAATTGGTTGATACCATTGTTTTGCTTTTTGAGTTATCATGTAATAAAAAGAAGCAGAAGAAAGAAGAACAATAAATTCAAACTTTTTGCTATGATATTTACAGACATTTCCAGAACTTGTGACTCAATTTTTACATAGATACTGTTATAAAAGGAAACACTGTGTAGTATTGTGTATTCTGATGATCTATTGAAAAGATATTTAAAATATCATTTGGATGAACATCCCTACATAGGCAGTGCTACTGCCTGCCTGATATTATTATTTTTTATTAAGGATTTAAGATAACCAATAATGAAATATTTACTTGTATTTGGTAATATACTGCAGTATGTATGCAAGCTATCACAAGTATCATTGTTTTTAGATTCTAATGCTGTGTTCTCTGATATAAACATATTACTGTAGTCTTGTCATACCACTGTGATTGAAAATATTTTAATGAAGCAGTACTCATATAATGGGAGTATTTGCATTACTTATTTTTGATATAGTGTATTAAGATTTATTTCAGCACATAAACATATTCATATTGTGTTTACAATCCAACAAGATTTAATGGCTATCTTCCAATTTACCCAGTTTGCCCCTAAAGAAGAAAGGTCCACCTTTCAAAAATGCTCGGGTTATAGAGTTTTTATTTATTTATTCCAATTTACTAAGATGTTTTAAGATAAGTTTTAGATTGAGTCTTGAATGCATTTTTGTTTTTTGTTGTGCAACTTTTAATAATGCTTGTGAATATATAATCATAATATTGTTGAAATATTGATTTTTAATATATCATGACTAAGAACTATGTATTTAAAAGTATAGTAAGAATGCAATATTAAACTATCAAAATATCTGTTTGCAGTGTATTACTTTTACAACACCAAGAAAGAAAAGATGCACACAAAAACAGCAGAAAAGGGCAAAAGTTTTCAAACCTGGATGACAGACACTGTTGCAGAATGGAATGTAGAATAAAAATATTTTCTGTTTGTTATATCTTTTTACAGGTATAATAATTATTGTAATTAGAAAACAAGCATTTTTATTGGTGGATGATAAATAATCTGCCACAAATATCATGAATCAGTGTAAAACATTGTATAGCAGTCATCTCAAGTAAAAATATTTTACAGTTACTGATTTAATGTATTGTATATATTGTATGATATTTTATTTAAATAAATAGGTCTTCCTTTAACATCGTCAAAATACTGTTTGTTTAGTTTATTCCATATGATCCTCGTTTGTTTGCTCATTTTAAAATCCAATAAATTATTCTAAGAAACCATGAGTAAAAGCAAAGAAGAATATAATGTCAACCATAATATATCTGAATATCCAGTGCCACCAAGAGCCTTTCATTCAATACAAGGGCTCATCGGAATGTATGGGAAACACAAACATGGTAGTTGTCTAAGTGATATATATATGTATGTGTGTGTGTGTGTGTGTAATAGAGATTCATGGACAATATTATGGTGTGAACCAGATTAAGCAAGTGAGTTGCAATTATCATCAATTTTATTTAAGTCATTTACAAATTATTTTTTGGGGGAAAGAATTGATAACAATGTAGTTTTATTTCTATTTTAACACCAGTTATTTATTTATATTCAATATTATTATTAACTTTCATTCACAAGAAGTTGATATAATAGTTTATATTTTTCTCTGATTTCAGTGTTTGAGTTATAGCAGAACACGACCAAATTATATTCTAGCACTTATGTTGATGGCTAGAATGACATTCTGGCATATTTTTTTTTGTAAGTGAATGGTCTACAAAGGTTCTAAACATTATGATTCATTTCCAAAAAAAATTTATTGGTTTCACAGATCTAACTGTAAAGTATTTCTCTTCCTGATTGTCAAATTCCCACAAACAGAGAAAAATGCACACTATTCATGCCTCAGAGGCAGGTGTTGCTTTAAAGTCTTGCCCTAATTTGGATATTCTTTGATAAGCATATTGAAACAAAACAACAACAAAAAGAAAAGTTGTACATAAACACAACTTTATATGTCAGTGGTTTAGTAAGTACAGTGTGTAAGGATGCAGAATAAATTTAGGCAACCCTGACTTAAAAAACACTTAAAAAGTATTTCTTTCTTTTCCAATTCATAAGAGTGAAAATGAAGGCTATTGACTAAAAGGATCTTACTCCCCTTGTGATTTTACTGGACCCAAGACAGCCCTATTGCTCAGGAATTATTCAAAGAATAAAACTACACAGCCAAATATTGTAATAAATTATATAGTAAATTCTAGATAGCATTATATTATTTCAGCAACAGTTAAAAATTAGCTAAAAATAATTTTCTTCCGTCAGTGAAAAATTAAAATAATAAGTAAATGAAATATACTAAAACTTAAAAAATGTTTAAAACTTATGACATTGGATAGACTATGGTTTCGGTTTGAAAGACATTTTTTACTATTTCATCCACCATTACTGTCATAAAATTGATCAGCTGATTGTATTGTACATTAGATCTGTGTTACAAGGGCATAAATAATAATAACCCAATGCACCTTGGTTGTAACAGAGCAAACAAGAGAAGTATACACAGTACAGACTTGCCCTTTGCTCATCATTGGTGTGTTTCAGTTCATTTAAAAAAATTTTCAAATCCAATGTTTATCGAGTGTAAATGTAAATTGAATCATATTTACAAAAAATGTCTTGAATATATAATATATTAACAAAAATACCTAATGTTTCATTCAGCTTCATGTGCTGCAACATTTCATAAAGTAATTGCTTAATTGCATAATCCTATAGGCTTTCTTTCTTTTTGTTGGGACTCAAGTACTGTCCATATTGATAATGATTATAGTATTTCATAAATGTGATGAATGATACATTTTTTTAGTTGATTCAGAATCTTAATGGTATCTTTAAATAACTTTTTTGTAACCATCCTGGTCTTATTAAGGTGTTACATCTGTGCTTGTACCCCTAGCATCGGTGTTTAGAATGTGTGGATGTCTTGTTAGTTGCAGGCTTGTCAGAACAGTTCTTCTTAAATGTGGTTTTGTGGCATGGGAATCTTCTTTCGTTAGAACCAAAAATCAAATACAGTTAATTTAACATACTGTTCTTGCATTTTTATAATGATTAGAATGAATTATTTCATCATTTGAGTACCCTAGCTGATAGCTGTAATGTCAGTAATATGGCACAAGATTTGATCAGATTAGGTGATTTATTTTAGTCTTAAAACCATATATTAAGTTAAAAATACATAGCAATCTTTATAATAGCTATACATGTATATGTAATATTAATAAAATATAAAGAGATATGTTAAACAATCTAATCCATACTGTTAATTAAAATAACATTAACTCCTTCACTGTGGCTGAGTAGTGTTTATTCCCTCTGTATATTATTGTTATTTTGTAATATTTTTAATAATGTTGCAGTTTTTCCTATATACATATTTCCAAAGCTATTACAACAGATTTATGATTCCACAATAGAATCCATTTTGTTAAATCATATTCATTCGTCTTTTAGTAGCATTTAAAATAATTTGCATAACATTTTTAGGCATTTGTTGTCAATTACATAATTTATTTATCTTGATAAATGTACATGCAGCACACACTGTACAGGCATCCAGAATATAAAACTTAGAGCATTCTGACACTTGCTGCTTTATTTTTTATGGGATGATAAGAACATACACTTTTTTGTTTTATTTATAAGTTATCATGGTTAAGCAGTAATATTCAGCTGCAAAAGTAAAGCAGTATGTTGGAGAAGCCCCAGGATTTATTCCAAAACTTTTTTGAAAACATGTTATCTTACTGAAGATACGATGTAGCCACATGAGAACTACACAACATAACCACTAGAAAACTTAGGGATTTCCCTAGTGTACTTTATTTGCATAGCCAAAACAGATACATCTATGTAGGGATATAGGGAAGGTGGGTTAGTACATGCCAAATAATTATGGCACAATGCATGCATACAAAGAGATACCATGGTCTGTGGCACAATGCAGCAAAAGATTTAAAAATGAATATAACTTGTGAAATAGACTGGCATACTAGGTATTTTCTACCTCCTTTATCACATGAAAATTTTTCAAAATTTTCATTTTTATGTATATAAGTACATGTAAGTTTAATACAAAACTTTCATCAAGAAAATTACTAAGTTCCTTTTGTTCTAGTTAACCTATTTTTTCTTGGTTATTCCTAAATGGTAACACATTAACTTTCTCATGGGAAAGATTGCTGTAAAGTGAAACATTGTGTAAAGGCAGACATTAATCTTCCACTGGTGGGTCATGGTACCTTAATTGAGGAGCATCATCCCCTGTTTTCCTATCAGAATGACTAACAGTGATGTAAGCAGCACACATGCTCAGAGAGGGGCGACATTATGGAATTTTGTACATAATGCTATGCTCTATCAGTCCTAGTTGTCTCTCTATCTATCTATCTAAAGCCCTCAATCTGGTAAGTAAAGTTTCAGTTTTTTGTTTAACTACTATAATTATCTCCTAAGTTTAACAAGTAAATTTAACTAGCTAATTCTCCATAAGGAGAGTTTTGAGAGTTAATGATTCAGTAAAGGTGATGTATTGTACACTTGTAAATTTTGATAAGAGTTTAAGCATTGAATAAAGATTGTTCTCACTGTGCTTTTCTTGAGCCCAGTCTCCTTCTCCAAGTCAGTCAAAAGGAAGATAACTCAGTTAAACTTTGCAATAAATTTTAACAACAATTTCACAGATGATCATAATTCATTAGTTTGGGGGTTTTGCTACTTGCTTAAAATTAATAGATAAAGTTTTTTTGACGGAAAGACTTTTTTCATTATTATTTCTTGTCGTGTTCTTGAACTGATCATTCTTTATTTCTACATGCAACATGCTCTTTTAGTTTTACACTTCATTTGCATGTTTTCATAATAGCTATATTGTGGTAGGTCCTATATACGAGCATCACTAAACAAAGACAAGTAAATTCATAAACAGTATTAAATATTTTTTGTACAGAAATCTTATCTTTAAATAACAAAAAATCACAATCTCAAATAAATATTAAGAAAATATTTATCCATCTTGTACTAGAGAAGTGGAAAAAATAAGATGTTTATTGAAAAAGAATGATATTTCTGTTTATAAAATAGACATGATGATAAAAATAATTAAAAAAAAGAGTTCAAATATTGAAATAACAGATCATAAATGTTCCAAAACTATTGATACTAAAGGTATTGCTATTTACTTTTAAGTTCTCGCATTAGAATTGTGTTGTGTTAGGCATTCACCTACCAAGGCCCCTCAGTGGTACAGCGGTATGTCTGCGGACTTGTAACGCTAGAATCCGGGTTTCGATACCCGTGGTGGGCAGAGCACAGATAGCCCATTGTATAGCTTTGTGCTTAATTACAAACAATCACCTACCAAGAATGATGTTTGGCTTCATTTCTTGCTTACTTGATACCATAATGGAAGGGAAAAGAAGTGAATTAGCGACAAACGAAGACAGTTGATTTTTACACTTCTTGGTACCAAAATTTTTTAAATCCCCTACTTTATAACGTCGCTTTATTAAGAGTTCCACCAAGAAAACATCTCAAGGTTTTAGTCAAAGATGGCGATTATCCACAAAGACATTGAATTTGTAAAAAAATGTTTGTCAGATATATTTCATTTATAATCATTCTACCATTTTACATTTTGTTTTCTTTATATACAATAATTCTATATTCTGGTTAGTAGGTTTTTGTTTCATGTCAAAAATTAAATAATAGGTTGAACAATCGCTAAGTTTTTATATTTTTATTTAAAGGAGGATGACGTTTCGAGCTATCACTCTTCGTCCGAGTCAGATCGTACATTTTTACAACAAAAGCGCATGTGCAGAATTCAAAGAAATTGCGTGCGTGTGTAGTATTTGGAATGTTGAGCGTGAAATTTCTGTGCAAAATTACACCTCAATTACATAAAAATTACAAGTCATGAAAAGATAAAACAGGTAGCAATTAAGATTTAAACAAGAAATAGAAAAATAGAAATCTACAAGAAAGAATAATATTGATTTAAACCAGATGGTTGTAGGGTCCCCAGATTGTAGATTAATCTCCTTTCCAGTCGTCCTCTTTTGTGAACGTCTGTCGAAAAGTCCTTAACTGTATGGTTGTTGATGGTGAAATATTTGTCTATAGATGTATCTTGGTTTTGCAGTTTAATATGGTTTACATGTACATGTGCTCGATCACTGAGTCCGTGACCTGTTTGCCCAGTGTATAAACTATTGCACCTTTTGCAAATTATGCAGTAACGGATACATTCAGTGGTACTTGTAAAGGACTGTCAAAAGTTGTAATTTTTCCTGGTGTACCTGTAGTGCTGTTTGTATGTGGGCAGGTGACACCTGTTTTGTTTACATATGTGAGTGCCTGAAGTATAATTTTGTTCAAGATTACTGTGCACCGGGATTTCTTTAAGGTTTTTGTCATGTTTGTAAGAAATAATGGGTGGGTCCTTGAAAAGAGATTTAGTGGTGGGGTCTTTAGTAAGTATTGTGTAATTGTTTAATATAATATAGTTGAATTTCTTGTTGGTCTGGTGGTATGTTAGCGCAAATGTAATAGTATTGGTATATTCTTTCTTGGTAGGTTTGAGTGTGTGTTCCTAGGTATATGAGCTAGCTTTGGTGGCTTCATCGTGGATGAGTGAATCAGGGTAGTGTCTTTTAGAAGAAAAACATTTTTCATGTCTTTGGGTTTAGATTTATACTCGCTATTATCAGTACATAGTTTGTGTAGTGGTAGAAATTGTGAGTAAGGTATTGACTTTTTGTTACTGTAAGGGTGGGAAGATTCAAAATGTAGGCACGTGTGTGAATATGTTTATTTGTAATGTATACTGGTGGTCAGATGGTATGTATATATGTTTTTCAGATATAAAAGACTGTTTAGTGTAGGTAGTATTATTAATTTATTTATTTTGTGTTTGTGATTCACGGGACAATGAGAAAGGTTCACATGGCAAAAATAAAAGTGGATACATATTGTGTAGGAGACCTTGAAGCCATGTGTATTAAAAAACAATATATGACTTGGTGATAGAAAACATACCGGGTAATAAAAAATCTGAAGTCTAAAAGAAAGACCTTTCACCACAGAAACTTCGGGACAGTGTCCGAGAGGAAGTCAAGTAGAAGACAAAGAGGAAGGAGGCTTACGAAACAAAGGACCGGAAAGTGGAATTGAACTGGACCTATCAAAACAATCTTACTGGGGAAACCAAACCCAAAGACAGTCAGAAACGCTTCAGGTCAGATAAAAGGTTTTACTTCTGCTACCCACAACCAACAACAACAAACTATAAAGTGAAAGTTGATGGAACAACCATGGTCTACCACGCCAATCTGCTGAAGAGGTATGTCGAGAGAGAAGATGACCTTAGGGGTGCAGCTATTGATGTACAGAATGACATGGCAGGTGTGACTGTCATAGAAGCAGAATCTGAAGACAGTGATTTCATTATAGAAGATAGGGACCTACTAGGCCTAAGAGTACTGGGTGGAGATGAGGATGTCAACATAAGTGAATAACTTACTGGTAAGAAGAAGAAAGAATAACAAAATTTACGGTGTCAGTATAGAGATAACTTAGGAAATACAGACCCCAGACAACACAAGATCAAGATGAAGACAAGGGATCCTGTCAAGGTGAAGTCTTATTGGAGGCTCTACACGAGAAGAGACTGACAAATGAACTGCAAATGTTGGTATAGACTATATGAGAAGACTTAGTATATTGTTACGACAGCGGAAGTTACGAGACGCTGGTAACACGAAATAAGTATCTCGAACGTTCCTGAAGGCTCGAGTGTTTGGTAGACACGCGCTCTTATAGTATATAAGCTGGCGAGAAGTGACGATATAATTGAATAGCAGACAGGGAGATAGAGACAGATAATCGAGTCAAGCCGTAAGTAAAGTATGTAAATCGTTGTGAATTATAGCGTGTGTTGAAGTTAAAATGACTGTGGAAATTAAGTTTATTGCAAAGTTGTATTGAGAAAGAATAAACTAGTTTGATTTAAGAAAGAACTTGTATCGCTGAAGTTTCTGGGAAATAATTTCTACGGAAAATTAACAAACGAACAGAGATGTAACAATATGAACTAAGAACAGTCTTTGTTTTAGTAAATATATCTATTTCTCTTGAAGAATGGTTTATTTTCAAATATAAAATACTTTAATGTAGGTAGTATTATTATCGTATATAAGCCCGGCAAATAAAGCCAGCGGTAGAAGAGATATAGATAGTTTGAAGAGATAGATAACTGAGTCAAGCGAACAGTAGGCACCGTAAGCAAAGTGTGTGTTACATCTCTGTTCGTTTGTTAATTTCCCGTAGAAATTCTTCCCCAGAAACTTCAGCGATACAAGTCCTTTCTTAAATAAAACTAGTTTATTCTTTCTCAATACAACTTTGCAATACACTTAATTTCCACAGTCATTTTAACTTCAACACACGCTATAATTCACAACGATTCACGCACTTTACTTATGACTTGACTCGATTATCTGTCTCTATCTCCCTGTCTGCTATTCAACTGTTGCCGTCACTTTATTTGCCGGCTTATATACTATAAAAGCGCGAGTCTAGCAAACGCTCGAGCCTCAGGAACGTTCGAGATACTCATTACGTGTTATCAGAGTCACGTGACTCCCGTTGTCGTAACAGTGGCAATGGCCTATCAAAAATTGCTTCCTACAGCAATGTTTACGTCATTGCTAACACAGGCCTACAGCAGATTTTGGCATTTTACACGTACCCAAGTTTGTAGAAACCTTAACGAGGAAATAAAGTAGCTTATTATTTTTACACAGACTGGACATTAAATTATTTCCATCAGATTATTTCATAAATAAACTCGTCAAAGTAACGTATGTAAGAAGTGGAGTATTGCTTTGGTGGAAACTAAAATAAATCTTCGATAAAACCTCAGTTGTTGAAGATGACAACCAGAGGCCAAAGAGTCAGAGTGAAGCCTTATTGGAGATCATGAAAGTTTTAAGAAAAGGTCAAGAGAAACGAGACACAAAGTTAAGAGACAGTTGAGAAGAAATTTTCAGAAAATTAAAATATGACTAAGAAGAAAGAGTTATAAAATTGAAAGAAGACCGGAAATTAGAAAAAGAGATAGAAAAACAAAAGAAGATTAAGAAAAAAATTATTAAAATTAAACGTGCTCTGTAGCACCCATGTTCGCTTTTGCTGACAGCTAACTTGTTCTTTTACGACACGACTGACTTCAAAATAGTTTCAGTACATGTCGGTGGTCAATCTGTATGTGGTTTATCAGAAATCAACCTGTATCCTCAATTTTTTATCTGAATTTGCATACAATAACATTGTAGCAAAACCCTCTAGAGATGTTATGCACTTTACACTATTCCCTGAGAACTGCTCCAACAATGCATCCTTTGGTGTAATAACATTTCACTATGTTACGTTTCTGGTCGTTTGTTAATTTCTGGTATAAATTCTTTCCGAGGAACTTCAGCGATACAAGTCCTTTCTTAATTAAAACTAGTTTATTTTTTCTCGATACAACTTTGTAATATACAGAATTTCCACAGTCACTTTAACTTAACTACTTTTATAAACACATGTTATAATTCACAGCGATTCACAAACTTTACTTACGGTGCCTACTGTTGGCTTGACTCAGTTATCTATATCTCTTCTATTTATCTGCCTATCGTGCTGGTTTTACTCGCCAGGCTTATATATTAAAAAAGAGGGCGTCTCGAATGCACTCGGGCGTTGTAACACATGCACATCGCACAGAGATTGTTAAAGTTGGAGCACATGAATTTCAACATAAAGAAGGTCCATTTGATGCCAAAGATGGGCGTTCTATGACTGCATTTGGGTTCAAACGACGCCTTCTGAATGGACAAGAGGTCAATCATTCCTGGTTGGTGTATTCACCTCTACATAAAGAAGCATAATGCTTTTGTTGTCTTTTTTTTTTCCTCTACATGTATGAAATCCGATAGTCGGTCTGCTTTCAAAACACGAGGTGGATTCTATAAGTGGAAAATAATTGAAAAGTTAAATGCCATGAAAATAGTGACAGTCATTTGCTGCTTGGAAAGAAGCTGAGTGCCGAATTCGTCTTCAAAGTGGCATTGATGAAGAGCTGCAAAGGCAAATTCAGCAAGAAAAAAATAAATGGAGAGACGTACTGCGACAGTTGCTGGATAGTACACAATATTTAGCTTCTCAGAATCTCGCATTTCGTGGTCATACTGAGGACATAACCTCAAACGAAAAACCTGGAAACTACCCGGTTTGAGAAGGAAAACAGTGAAGCCGTTAATGAAGTTACTACCACTGATGTGACTGCTAGCAATAATGGGACATTTCCTGATGGAGCAAAAGCCAATGAGAGGGAGGCCAGTACGGAAGAAGATACGTCCTGTAAAATTAGGATACTTTGTGGTATTTTAATTTTGTGTTTGTAAATTCTGTACATTTAATCAAGTTATTGTTAATTTCTATTGGTTTAATGTAAGTGGCTATTGTTCGGGACGAACAATACTAAGGAAAGGGCAGTGTTACGACAGCGGAAGTCACGTGATGATTTTCTAGAAGGATCATGAATGCTGAGCCTGTTGTATCAAACTTCATAAATCCAATATCCCTGTGTGTTAAAATATTTATTAGGTCATCCTCTTTTAGCTTAGCAACACTATTCTGTGGATTTGTTTCTGACAAAGTGGAATCCTCTTGTTTATTATTATTGTAGCTTTCAACAGGACAGATGAAGAAACTGTTCTTTG
>NW_013667165.1:106092-106916 GCF_000517525.1 Limulus polyphemus
CCACAACCTTGCATAATGTCCTGTCACACCACAGAGCTTCAGTATATTTTCTGGTACTCCTTTGTGATCAAACACCTTGATACTCACAAGGGTTTGCTGAGATACAAAATCTATGACAAAGGTGCACTTTTGGCCATCCAGCTTTCATGTCGCGTAGACACTATGTGTGCTTGCCATTTTATACCTAGCTGTTGAAACTTTCACTATGGGGGTTGATGGGCGTCCCTAAACACCAACCGCTATTTGTTTCTACAAGGATGACTTATTGGTGGTATTCTTCTTTCACTGGCTCCTCACGTGTCTTTGCTCTCCACAGTTCCAACAACCTTTCTGGGTAGCAGCCTTTCCTGCCGTGGCATCTTCCCTGTGTTGAAGTTTCCAGCATTGAGCTTTCTTGTGCCCAGATTTGTTAGAGTGCCAGCAAAGTCCCTCAAACCTCTCTGAAAGCTGACCTTTTCTGACCTTGAATCCAGTTGACTTTACCAACCTTGGTACCTCTGTGCTGGACTTAACATAAGATTCGAATTCAAGAGCTCTGGCCATTGCATCCTGCATAATAGAGGGGTGTGCTTGCTTTACTTGTATCTTCAGTTGTGGACTGTCCAAGGCATCTACAAACGGATCCCCCAGCAACAGCTTGAGGAGATCGTGTGGTGCAGTTGGGTAGGCCTTGTGTGCCAACTTTTGCAGGCTCACCCCTTTAAGCACGGACTCTAGTCCTAAACCTAGCCCTGTAGACTTTGGACTGATTTGGGGTTCCATACCTGAGTTCTAAAGCAGCTACCAATGTTCTATAGTTGTGCCTGTCGTCTGCTGACAACTGT
>NW_013667165.1:107916-112671 GCF_000517525.1 Limulus polyphemus
AAAGGGCGAGCAGTTGTTTTATCGATCAATATCAACATTATATGACAAACGATGCAATGGTACTTTGCTGTTGTTTTCTAAATGCAGATCTACACAATGAACTATTCGCACGCTATGCGTCTTTGCGGAATCGAACGTCGGATTTTTGCGTGTGAGTCTGTAAACTTTCTCGCTGAACTTGGGAATGATATTTGTCTGCTTCTTTTCTTTCTTTTTAGTAAGAGTTTTATCCAATATTTATTGTTGTATGTTATTGTACGCATTCTCCATTTTTACTATATTGTAAATTTTCTGGATCAATTTTTTCTGTCAGCTTTAGAATATTAACACACACATATACACGTATATATATTAACCGAAAGAAGTTGATGTACGCCATTTCTGGAGTTTTTGGCTTTCATTCTTGTACCCATTTTTTTGTGTATGTGACTTTTATCTTACAATAGATCTGAATTCTTTCGTTTTTCATTCGTTATTTACTGTCCCTGAAAAAATACGCTATCCTCGCCATGAAACTTGCGTAAGCGATTCTATTTTGCAGTAACAGGGGTGCTCGTGTTTTCTGTTCTTGAAAGCAGAAAGAAAAACAATTGTCCAACATCTTTTACTAACAGTTTTTACTATTTTATAGAAAACTCATTTTATAGCAGTTGCGACACTAGTTGTTTTGTTCAGATTGAAACCTTTATATATCGTAATTTTTGTATTCTGATGAAGTATAAAACAAAATAAATGAAATACAAACACTCATGAGCCCCACCATGCCGTCGTTTAACATGAGGTTGCAAGTTCAGTTTACTGAGAAGGTTAAAGGGCTGAGTGAGGGCTGAGCTTGAAAGTAAATACTTGACAAATTCGTTTATATATATTTATATATATATCTGCCGTGTCTTTTCACGTTAGTAGAATATAATTACATCTTCAACTTATTTTGTGTATAATATTGTTGTGGTGAGCTAATATAATAATTTTGATATCTCAAAGTAGTGAAGAATAGGCCTGCTTTGGCATTATGGCGGCCAAACTTGTGACAAACGAAGTCCATTCAGATGGAAGTAGGCCTACTGACGCAAAGGGACAGAAAGAAAGTGGAACGTATGCTCAAGCTGTAGCATGTATAAAACTTAACGAATCCAGGGAAAAGAAAAATAACATAGAAGAAAACAGCAATTTGATAGGTGATAACAGAACCGTAAGTCTAGTAAATGCAAAACCTGAATCAAGGCCAAACATTTCCAAATTAAGCAATGGGGACCACGTGGGACTATCCAACAATATGGAGGCAGATGTTACAAGTGATATGACAGTGTGTTGTGAAACTGAGACACGTATAGAAACTTGTTCAAGTAAGGTTTTAGAAATGGATTCTAATAATAGTGAAAAGAAGGAAGAAAGTGAACTGTTAATTAAGAAAAGAGATGTCATTGATGCCCCACCTCCTAAAGTAAATCCATGGACTATAAATAGAAATGCAGCTCGTGTCATAAGTGGTAAGACAGGCTCCATGGTGGACAAGGCTGTAGGAATAACTCTTGGTCAGAATGAACATAAACAAATTGAACATGGTAAGACTAAGTTGAAAATTTAATCTATTATAAAGAGAGGACTTATAAATAGATAAATTTAATTTGTTATTAATGTGTTAGCTTTCTGAATCATATAGAAATTTATTGGTTTTGATAAGATGTGTGATATGGTAGAAGTACATATTTTTATTCCACCTCTTCCCTTCAGTCACTCTTTACCATATGTGACATCTCTGTTATTTTTCTTGTAGTTTCAAAAATGCTAATTAGCTCATTAACTTAATTTTTTTTATGATTTGAAAACTAAGGATAAGTTTTCTGAATTTAAACATGTCATATTAACACATCCCCAATGACTATGGTTTTTGAATGCATTTGCATCCTTAAATTCAGATGTGGGATGCCAAAGAAACTTTGGGAGTCACTTATCAGAATGTGATTCTTTGGGTACCAGTATAATTTTATTCCTATGTTTTCATATTGAAATAACCTACGAACAATAAGTGATCATTTGGTCCTTTAAGGCTGTCCTTGCACATCCATATGTTTGGAAAATAAAAATTTAAAATCACATTTTACTTTTTAGGAAAGTAACAGTTTTTCTCAAAAACTGTGCAAAGTGCTAGACCCTGATTTGCAAAAAAAAAAAAAAATAACTTAATGCAACATATCATAAAATGGGATTTCACACACATATCCTGGTTGGCGCTGCAGTGTACGTGCAATACGGTTATGTTTTGAGCACTAACTTAAATATTTTATATGCAAAATTTTTTTTGCATTTAATGAGAAACTTTTATTGTAAGTGATTGTATGTGGTTAAAAAAATGATTAACATACTTAGATTTTATTTTTGGTAAGTGTTAGACATCTTTTAATTAAATGTGACAATTCAGTAAAATCAGAAAAAAAATTTCATGTTGATATTTAAATATAAATTTCAATAATGGCTGTTTATTTAAACATAAAGTGTAAAAATCATATTTATGTTTTAAGTATTTCAAGAGAGAGGGGTTAAACATATGCTAACAGATAAATAGTACATGCCCTTTTCAGATTTTTGCAACAGTCGTTGCAAAAACAATTTCCTTCAGTGTTTCAAGAAGTAATGCATCCCTAACAAAAATATAAACTTGCACATTTGGGTTGGTGATGTTTCTGTGACTAAACAAGAGGTCAGAAATACTCAAACCTCAGTATTATTAAATGTAATACTATGTGATAATTAAAAACAATGTAATCTCTACATTATAATAGCATACTTTTGTAATTTTCCACCACTTATAAAATATAAGGTGTTAAGTGTTTTGCACTACTTAATAACATTGGCATTCTTTTTACAATTTGTTGTTAAAATTAGAAAAGTGTGCTGTATTATAACACAAGGAGAATGCCTTGCTTTCAATTACTTCTTTATTACCTTGCATGTTAATCCTAACTCCCATTTTATCTGTAGAATAGTCTTTTCAAACTTTGCCATTTTATTTGTCTTATAACAGAAATGGTTTTCTGGGTTTTCAATTTATGAATAACTTCTTAATTTGTTTCCACAAGTGGTACATAAAGTTTATATGCAGTTTTGTGACTTTTTTATTTTTTGCAAATGACCAGTAGTGCAATATTAATACTGGTTATTTTCAAATGTCATTTTTTGAGAGTCATGTATTAGATATGGTAATCTTTAGAATTGAGGTTTTAGTGTTTCAGACCCTTCTTATTAGTCACGAAAATGTAAAGAACTTTGATGTGTAAGTTTGTTTATGTTAGGGATGTATTTTGTTTAATTTGTTTTAGGTTTCACACCAATATGAATAGGACGTGTTGGCCTGATATACTTATTTGCCCTACTAGAAGAGCTAATGCGTACCTAAATATTAATGTATATATTGTTTGACAATGGCTTTATAACGGTAGAAGGAAGCTATATCAATACAAGAATAATAAAGAATCAAAAAGTAGGACCCAAGAATAAGGTAATTGTGATGAAGAAAATATGGAATTAATGCAATATTAAATGTCTTTAAAATATTTATAACTTTACCATCTTTATTTTGTTTCCATACCTGTTATTCTCTTCTTTTCTGCCATTTGCTGATCATTTAATGTTTTACTTTGCTAATGTTAAACCTTTTGCTGTGTATTAAAAGGAGAGAAAACATATTTTCAAAAGATCAGAAATATTTATTAGTGCAACGTTTCCCAAAGTGTAGGGCGTGCCTCCACAGGGGGGCATATATGATCTCTATGGGGGGGGGGGTGATTAAGGTAGAGTAATATATTACAAAATTAAGTGTTTTACTATATTTTTCACTAATGAAAATAAGTAATTAGTACAACATATAGTATTTTAATGCATATCCATGTATTACATCTTGTCACTTAACTCACACATTCACTCATTTAAAAAAAAAGAGGGGGGCACACAAGAAGAAATATTTTTAAAAGGGGGCATGGATGACAAATGTTTAGGAAATGCTATATAAGTGAACTTAAATATGTAATTCATATGAAGAGTAATGTTAAAGCACTAATTACAGAGGAAATAAGTTACATCATAGATACAATGATACTTTATGGGAGAAAAAGGAAGTTGACAAAAACATTGAATTATTGAAAGAAAACTGTATATTTAATGAAAACAATTAAATGATTAAAAAATGAAATATTAAAATTTCTAAAATTAATTCCTACTTTGAAATTTTGTGCATTTTTTATGCTCAAACATGCATTCTGTACATGATACATTTGATATTAAACTGTGAGCAAATAAAAAAAAAAACAACCATCACTATGCGTTCACTTGCTATTGAAGAATGATTGTTTACCTCAACATATCTGAGATAAGAATGATTATAAATACATTTATTTTAAAAAAATTGGTTTTGAAAGATGTTTAGATTACACCTGTGAAGTCTAAACAATTATCTGCTTGTTCTGCAAACAGTAAAATCATCTGAAAAACAGTTTTTCAGTAAAATGAAATAGCTATAATACACAACAAAGCAACTTTGTAAACAAAGGAGGACAGAAAAGTGCATTACATATAAATTAATTGAAATCTTTTCTATTCAAAAATTTATGTAATTTAACTTGCTTGCTTTGTTGTTTGAAGATATATTCCCCACTTTTTACTGCATAAAGCATAATTTCCAACCTAATTTTGCATGGGAATGGATATATTAGAAATCTTTCTTAAGTTTGTAACATTGTCATTGGCCTTTAAAATGAT
>NW_013667165.1:113529-148689 GCF_000517525.1 Limulus polyphemus
TATGCCAGTTTTTATTCCCCGGCCAAAGGTCGGATACTTTTCTCACAGGCCTCGTATATGTATATAGATTGCTATTTTGAAATAAGTTATTAAACTTATTGTTCTTAAAACATAGAACAAAATATAGAAGTAATGCAAAATATTTTCTCTTCTAGTTACAGCCTTTGTACTTGGTTGCTGCTTTTTTTCTTATATTGTTTAATCACGTTAATTTTCCCAGGAATTTCTATGTTTCATGCATTTTACGTAAGTAATAGACTTCAATGTGGATGATTTCCACTGTTTTTCTTTATATTAGAACTGGGTGATTAGTAGAATATGATAATTGGCTAATC
This sequence comes from Limulus polyphemus, assembly GCF_000517525.1. Taxonomy (NCBI): domain Eukaryota; kingdom Metazoa; phylum Arthropoda; class Merostomata; order Xiphosura; family Limulidae; genus Limulus; species Limulus polyphemus. The sequence goes on from NW_013667165.1 coordinate 113,865, forward strand.
GTTATACTTAATTGTCAGTTGCATTCAACTGATTAACTATTCTCACACAAACTAATCTTCCTATTTTCAGATTGTTTTTATTTTTTAAAAACATTTTTGAACTACCCTTTGTTTAATATGATTGACATCTTCAGATGAAACAATGTAGGATTAAGTTACTTTTATATGAAACCTGTAACAAGCTTAAAATATGATTAATACCGTTTATTTCTCTCTACATATTTTTACAAGATAATTCTACCAAAACTATATAAACTAATTTTTCCTTTAAAATGATTGTTCTTAGATTTCAGGTGATAAAATCTTGTAAAGATTCTTGCCACTAAGTGTGATAGGTATTGTATAATTACAAGTTTAAAATATTTCTGTTTGATATAACCCAACAGACTGAAAGATTTTGTTTTAACATTATTACTTGGGAAATTTTTATTTTCACCAATTTCTTCCAATATACTGTCACCATCAAACAAAATATGCAGACATAAAATTTCTATCACCATTTTATGGTTGGATTATCTTTTCTTGGAAATTCCTCTAGTCTGTGACGATGTGGGAGGGCATCACCTGATTATAACTTAATAAGCTGATTAGACAATGCATTGAAGTATTAAAACATGGTTTATCCCATCCCCAGGACCCTTCATGGTAAACTAATATATACATGACATAGCAGGGGAGCATTTACTATTGATGACCATACATCAACCAGGTGGACACAAGTCTGTTCAAGGTATCGGTCTTTGAAAAAATATATTCGCAGACTGAGGACTAGAATAAAAAAAAAACTAATTAATTTTAATTGGAAACTTATTGAAGTGGAGGAGGGGGAGTACTTGTAGATTTACTTGATGAATGAAATGTAACTGAAGAACAAACCTTAAAATTGTTGCCAACAGTCAATTCAACTTTGTCAATCGACTGCAGATGATATCGACCAGCAAGTGTGTCTTGCAAAATAATTCAATGAAAACTTGCAATATGCTGATATCCTTTTAACTACTTGTATGTTGAAAGTGTCACAATTGTTTTTCTTGAATTATTTTTCGTTAATGTGTTATGTTTTAGGTTATCACGGAACTAGTAGAATTTCCCAAAATTTCTTTTTTGCCAAGCAATATGAAAAAGAAAATTACCTTCCTACATTTTAAATCAGTTTAGAGTTACGCAAACAAAGGATGTTTTTAAGCCTGGACCATTTCAGTGAAAATGAAGTCACTTTGATTTAGTAAAAACCCCAAAACTATGCAACATTTACTATTGGGTAAGAAAACTCATGATAATACTAGCTGAGCTCTTTGTAGAGATTAAAATGATTCATACGGTAAAAAAAAAAGTGGTGTATTATGAGAAATATTAAAATCATGTTAATATAAAAACAATCTTTATTTACAGACGATTTTTCTAATTTCATCATCAACATGAAAACTTAAATATTTAACAACTTTATAAAAACATAAATTGGCAAAAACTTCAATTATTCTCTGATTGTTTGAGAATGGTGAAAGTGCCCTCACTCCGAGGTAGTGAGTGCAATGCTTTATTTATATTTGAAGATTTGTTGATGCCATCCATGTTGGATAATTTTGTCAGTTAGCATCCATGAATTTTCTCCGACACATCAACAGAAGTAGAGTTAATGGAGAATTATGTGTTATATATACTGGAAATTTTAATAAAATAAAAAAATAACTGCATTTGTAAAATGTATATAAGTGCTCCAGACAGCTAGTGTACCTGTTTAAAATAAGCATAATTTTTTTTTGGACTTAAAAAGAAAGTAAATCAAAACTAGGAGTATAGCAATTATTCAATGGTAAATTTTAGAATTGATAACAATTGTTTATAGGATGCTCAACTATCAATGTTTTCAATAGTTTGCAAACTTGATTATTTTACCCAATCTGCTTGTTTTATTTATACTGTTTCTCATTAATTTCCATTTGTTTTAAAATGGTTTTATGGTCTCTACTCACCTGTAAGACTTAAAACTGTGCATATCGCATCTGCAATGCACTGAGCTCTTATTGGAGAACGAATGATTACTATGATTCTAATTTACTATCTTGGCAATCTTTTAGTAAATGTGAAAAGTGTTTTATACTAAAAATCTTATTTAAATTTGTAAAAAAATATATAATCAAGTATTTGGGTAAAACATGAAATTCACAAAAGGGATAACTTTTATTTTCATTTTAAAGTTTTCATATTTTATTTTTGTAATCTCTAGAACCTCTTAATCCTTTTGCTACAGGTGGGTCAAAGGGCACATATTACATTTTAGAAAGCTATTTCCAAAATTTTATTACATAGCTTTGCTATTACTTATTTCAAAAAGATTCAAATCAAAATGAAGGTTATATTTCAAATTTAATTTCTTGATTTAAAAGGGGGGAAAAAAAAAGATATTTTTTGCATGTCATATAACACTTCCTGTTGTGTTATTGTTTAGTTTATAATTAATTATGCTTACCACACAATATGTGTAGTAGTTAATGAATTAGAAACTGAAATTGGAGATATTGACAACTTATAATTAAAAATAAGAACCTCCTACTTCTTTGATTTGCTGAGATATAAGTATATTTAGCCAATCTAGTAATTTGGCTCCTACTATTACTACAACAGTCTTTCAAAACCTCTTCTCTAGTCCCACCTACTTTTATTTTTCTAAGAGTTTATAACCAATAGAAAGAGCATTTACTTGTATACGTAAGTCTTATCGCCGTTTGTAAGTAGCTTAAAGGAGAAAATCATAATTTTACCTAAACTGTTGAAGTGTGATGACTAAGTTGTTGCTCTGAAGAGAAATAGGATTTTTTAAAACTCACATAAAGCTTGTTCAGACACCCAAATATATTACAGGTGTTTTGTGTGCACTAATATAATAAGTTATGGCAAGGTTTAGCATGTGCAACGCTTGAGCACAAAGTTTCGTAACCACCGAAAGTACTCAACATCTTTGTTTTTTGAAGTATATTTTCTTTATTCTTGTAGGTTTTAATAAAAATAACTAAAGTTTGAGCATTTGTGAATAAATAATAACAATAATAACTTTACAAAATATTTCAGTCAAAATCTAATGTAAAAAGTAACCACTGTTGTACTTTGAAATACAAACATTAAAATATTTAGAGAAAAAAAGGGTAAAGGAAGAAAGCACTAGTGTGCACTCAGCTTCATACCCTTATTTGTGTTTATATGATTTTCCATGACGGCTGACTAGATTGACATAAGCATTTAGATTTTGTCTGAAAAATGGGATATCCCCAATGCATTTGGCTGCTATTACTACAGACATTATCTGTTATGACAATAAGTTGACAACCTGGACCAATAACGGTAATGGGATATTTAATTCATTATTCTTTTATAGTGCTGATTTAATCGCCTATAAAAAAATTAATGTAAACAATAGTTTGTGAGCTATTTATTTACATACGCACTGAATCAGTTAGTGTTGGGTAAAATATATAATTGAAATTATGATTAAATAGATTAATGTCACAAAAATAATAAATATATATGTCTAACATTATATATATATATTTGAATTCCAGAGAATCTTTACTGTACTTGATATAGTTACAGGCTTTGGACCAGAGTTGTAGAATGTATACAGAGAAAAGTTTTGTTAGTTATATGTCAAGATTGAGCTCTACCAAAAAGCAAATGGTCAAGATAACATACAAGTGTGAAGCATTATATAACTTTGTTGCTATATTTATTAGTAACATGTTTAATGTCTTAGTTGCATATAAAAGTCAAGTGACTTTAAGGTTATTGGCCAGATTACATAATGGTAATTTTCAGTAATAGAACCTTGTTATCCAAAATAGGTGATATACCCTGAGACCTATTTGTGTATTTAAGCATCAGTCAAAAATATATTGTATTGATTATCAGTGATGAATAAGAATTCATAACTGGTGAGGCACAAGTGTAAACATGTATAGAAATCAAACATTTGATGTTCATATCTGCCATGATGCATGAACACTTTTGCATAAATAGTAACTTTGTGGTTTGTTCAGATATTGATCACCTAGACTAGTGAGATATTGTTTGTTTCTTTATTATTCAAAGAGCAACCACATGTTTATACATCATCATTGATGTAATTGTGATGTAGCTACTTGTGTTATTATTCTCATGTGCTTAGTTTAAAATCTAACTTGGATATTATGAGGAATGTAGAGAGCTGTGCATGCAAACTCCATTTTGTTCATTATTGTAGGTACTGGAAATTTGTCTGTAATATTTATAATAAACTAGTAACAACAAATTTTATTCCAAACTTTTTGGGATGTAGGGGATAGAAAAAAGATCAGAAACTAGAGAGCAATTAAGATGGGAGAAGAATTTGCATTACTCATCCCTGCATTCCACCAGTCATACACTGCAGTTACAGGGTGGGTGCATATATATGTTAGGTGGTGGAATGCAGGAATGGGTAATGCAGATTTCCCTCCCATCGTAGTTGCTCTCCAGTTTCTTCTTGTTACTAATTTCTGCATGTTTTACAAGTTGAAGTCTTGGCTTCCAGTGGGGCTGTAACCTCTAGGTAGAAGGCACCATCTTACCAACTTATTCAGTTTTATTCTATAGGGAATCGTAATATAATCTATAGATGTTGCTTCTTAAACCAAGATAAGTCATGACCAGGATACTGTGTGGTGCAGTAAGGAGTATATGGTACATTATCTACTTCCATATAATGCATGTAATAGCTTACTGATCAGACACCGGGATTAGTACTTTGGGCTGTAACTAATATATCTTGGATCACTTGTTGCTCTAGGTATGAAAAGGTACATCCTGTGGAGCAGTGAAGTGTTTTGGTGTTCAGGCTGGTTGTTGGTACTGTGTGGTTTATGAGTTACAACTGACTCGTAAAGAAGAAGAAGAAAGTCATTGTTTTTGAGGGCCATTTTCTAGATTTCAAGGAGGGTTATTCGAACTTTAGAGACAGTTTTATACTTAATTAGTGAAGGGCTTTTCATATCTATCTATTTGACTGGATTTTGCCAACATCCTGGTGTACAAGCTATCATATGCAACATACAGGCCACAATTTTTAACCGGACCCATTCCTACATAGAGGTTGCTACAGTGCTCCCTGTTACAACTTGCATGTTTTATGATGTTACAAAACACATGTTGAATCTGATAAGATTAGCATTAGATGTCATGCCATCTATTGATTGATTTGCATATTGGGCAATATTAAACAATCTGTATCACTGCATATATTTTGGGCTGTAACTAACCTATTGTGGATCACTTGCTGCTCTAGGTATGAAAAGACGCATCGTAGGGAATATTGAACTATTTTGGTGTGCAGGCTGGTCGTAGGCACTCTGGTTTACGACTTACAGCTGACAGAGAAGATGATGAAAATTGATGTTTTTGCAACCCATTTTCTAGATGTCAAGGAAGGTTAGCTGAACTTTAGAGGCAATTTTGTAATTAATTAGTGAAGGTCTTTTTATCTGTATCCATTTGGCTGGGTTTTGCTGAGGTCCTGGCGTATACACTACCATATGCAATGTACAGGCTGCGATTTTCAACTGGACCCATCCTTACATAGGGATTGCTACCATGCTTTCTGATACTTTAACATTATTTTATAATTTCATCTTTACATTGTAGTGTCAGCCAAACTGGCATTTCATTAATTAGAAAAGTTAAAAGCTTCAAACCTTTTACAGCTTGCCTCAAAAGTTCTAGAGGCATTTGTGATATGGAAGAGGAAGTGACTGGGGTGGGATATGTGGGTGTGTGTGTAGGGTGGGGGGAGCAGTTAGTTCAATATTGTATGTATACACATGGATTTTATGTACTGTCATTCAGCAACAAATGGGTTTAGCTGTTCCATATTGGGAGGGCTAAATATTGTTTTTATTAACTTATAGTTAACTATATTTTTGGTAGTTTCTAATACATGATTCAAGATGTACTTTATGTAAATAAGAATCCTAATTCTGACCAAACCCAAAATTAGGAGGGATAGCTTGAGTTCAGTATGACATCATTCATTGTCCAGCTGGAAATAAATGCTGGGAAAGGCAAGTAGTGTGAACAAGTGAACACATCTAGTAGTCCTTCAAAAAATGTTTGGATGCTCCTTCATAAGTATAAATTATACAAAAATAAAGTAACAGCTGGAATTTCTTCATCCCAAGACATGGAGGAAAGGTATTGGCATTATTGTATAAATGTGTGTTTATGGACAAGATTTCTCAGGGAAAGGTATTGACAATCTTATAAATGTTTCAGTACCTTTGAAAAAAATTTCAAAAAGCATTTAAAAAAATAAATAAATACAATAAACATTTAGGTATCTTAATAAAAATCTCTGGTCTAATGTATTTTTAAGCCTGTGTTGTAATATAATAGTCTAGGAACTTTGAACTTGCTGAATCAAACTATATACTTAACTACCTGACTAATTGTGAATTTCCCTGGCTTTAGATTTTGATAAAGATATTTTATATTTTCAATATAATGCTTTTAAATAAAAAAAAACTTGGAAAAATAGTAGTACATAAGTAAGACTTGGTTGATCAGGTTTTTGGTGTTAGTTCTGAAATGTAAAATGTTCAGTATCAAAATACATATTCATTTGCTTGGCTATTTAAAAACTTTCATGGCTGCTAATTTTATTTTATGTTTTATTTTGTATACCCATTATTAGTTGATTGTCACATGTGATGCTTAACTTGCCATAGTCTACCTTATTAAACAAGAGAATGCATCTGTGTTACAGCATGACTGAAATTTTAGATTACTTGGGAGTACAATGAATGAATTATTTATATGGTGTATTGTTTTTGGACCGACTAACGGTGATGTAGCTATTGGTTTTAATTTTTTCTAGTTTGCCTATTTCAATGCTATGCTACTTCCTTAGACTGCATGTGCTGCACATGTAAATGCTGGTTAGTGCCTATCTGTTAAGCAAGTGCATCCTTATATCCACAAGTGTTTATTTCATCATTTACAAATGTGGGACCTTTTAAGGTATCAGTTTAATTTTTTTATCGGTTTATGGTTTATAATGAAATAAAAGCTGCTACATAATATGCTCTATACCATGGTGATACCCATTACACCTATGACTGTTGACCTGAAATCCATTTCTGTAACATTTTTGCTACAATAATATATAGGCCTAATGATATTATATTCTAGTCCACATTACTGAAACAACTTGTAGCAGTCAGTAGTGTCTAAAGTATTAAAACTAATATAAGTGAAAAGTATTTATCTTATTTATAAAACATAACTTTGACTTGTTTTAGAAATTATGTAGAGCTGTTTCAAAAAGGACCCACTGTCTACCTTTGCCAAGGGACCTTACTTTCTTTCAAGTCAAAGTAATTACTTCCAGGAGAAAAAAAAACACTCAGGGAATTCATTAAGTTAGTTTATTGCCTTTCTTGCAGCATACATACAAACAATACAAAACTATTAGAAATGAACATTACTTGAGACAAATCAAAAATAACTAAGTAAAAGTTTAAAAATTTATAGTTTATCTAAGAAAGGAAGGGAGCTGTATGGAAAGTAGATTACAAGAAAGAAAATAATATACCTTTCAGACATGTTTTTTATTAGTTTTAGAAGTTGGAAATTAAAAAAAAAGAAATGCAGGAAGAAGTTTCATAATTTTTCACATCATTAAATTAAAGAAATCAGTTTTCAAACTGTGAGCTAAAAGTAATCAACAAAATTCTAAGTATTCCCAACACTCTCTTGTATGTTTACAAGATGTATCTGCACAGGTGAGAAATTTAACAATTTCTATCTTCGCAGTAAAAAATAAAATGTGGTTAAAATTATGACCAGCAGTTTGGATTTTTTTTTTAATTACTCTAGCCAAAGCAAAATAAAATTTTAATAATAAAAAATTGTTAATCTTAGATTTTCAGTTATAATTTCAATTTGTTGATCATTTGGGTAAGAGATAATTTTTCCAAATTTGGTCTTGTCATTTTGTCAATGAGATACTGGGTTTGAAAGAGTTAGGATACATGTTTGGTATTTTGTGAGTATTAGAAAAAAAAAAGAACCATTTACTAGTTTAAAATCATCTTTTAATATCATTTTATAAAGTAATAAGAGCAGGGAATGTCAAAATATTTTGTAAGTTATATTTGTATCTTTTAGATATTGATAGCTTTAATTTGACATGTTAACATAAACTTTTTTTTTATTCATAAACCTTTTCAAAAAATAAGTTATGTAGCCTTTATATATTTTCATGTACCACATTTATTGAGATATTCAATGAAGGTTTCTTTCTTGCATCTTCTGAAACATTTATGTACAATATCATATTTTTGGTTAAGTCCAGGAAATTTACTTAAATTTAATATTTAACTCTTTTAAAAATATGAAATATTGTAGTTTATAATAACTTACATTTTTAGCTCCAGCTCATCTGAGAAAATGCTAGTACAGAGAATTAATCACACTTTAAAAGAATGTTATATATGCTGATGCATTGGTGTATCACTGAAGATGCAAGATGTGGCACTCGCCTCCTTGGTGATGTTTATTGTCCATATGTTTGTTTTGCAGCAAGTTTTTGATTATACAACAGTGCAGTGTCATCATTGTTGGATTTTAGCTGTAGATATTTATCAGTTTTTTACAAGGAAATAAATATATTTAGCAATATGAGTAAACATTATAGAGATGTGATTGTACTTGAGGCAGTAAGTCTAGAACTCTTGAGTGTTTAGGACAGCATCTTGCTTTGACAAGCCTATCTAGAACAACTTTCTCAATTAAAATGTGAAGGTTTTGTCTATGAAAGAGACCCCTGGTTCAAAAAGCCATAGTGGTGAAGCTGGACATATCTCCTGGTACCATTAACAGGATAATAAAGAGCTAAGTTGATAAAGGCTTACATGCAGCTAGTTTACATGTAACTTTTGAAATCAGTGACTGTTTTCATGAAAGGGGTGGCTGAAGAAATTGGAGTCAGTAATTCCATTTGACTGTATTTCTCTATGTCCCCCAGTGCAGTTCCAGTGGACTGGTTAAACATGGTTTTGGAAGTTTACACCCATGTTTAGTAGAGGATATGAGGAAGTTTTATCAAGATTTGTAGCCTAATATTGACTTCACTATCATTTGCAGAAGTTTGTTGCAGTGAAAATTGTAGTCTTAGCCAATAATACACAATTTTGCACATTTGATGATGGTGGATATAATTCTAAAGGTGGTGCAGAACCACTTGTATTTACTAAACAAGTTATCATTACTCTAGAATTTGTAATTTAGATATGAGATACAATTTGCAGCTATGACTATCTCATATTACCTATTTGGTTATAGATGGTGTTGCATTTGTTAATATTTAATGTTTAGTACACTTTGTACGTGTATGAATATTGTATATTATGCAGTAGTTTTGCCTCGGTTAAAAGATTTTTTAAACAGAAGTCAATGTATATATATAATTCATAATTTTGTTACATTACTTTGCAGGAAAATCTGAAGGTAACAGCAACCCACACATCTCTAACTATATTCCTTTAAAGAACAAGAAAAATAAGGTGAGTGAAGTTTTATTTTTTGAATACATAATCTAACTGGTTTGACATGAAATGATTACATTTTCAACTGAAAAATTTGTTTTTATTATGTTTCTTGTAATGTTCTGAGGGTGGAATTGCTTTATATACAAAATTTTATTATTACTATAAAGCTTTACATATTTAAAAAATTTTTGAAATTCACTTGATGTTTTTGTCAGGTTTCTGTATGTCACTTGAGAAACTACCAAATCTTCCAAATGAAAGTGTGCTTTGTTGACTAGTTCCTAATTGGGTACATTTTGATGTTGCACCAATGACAACTCACAAAAATTGATCAGTTGCCTTCTACAAAATAATAAATCACTAAGCATAGTAATGCTTAGTATGTAGGGATGGGCTAAGAAAAAATGACTGCTGCATTCAATCTATTGCTCTATGGTGCTTACAAATAACTGCTAAAGTTGAGATATAGCCTTATTTGAGCACCTAATTGCCATTATTAAGTGTTTCACAGCTTCTGAGACTCCCAGTATCCTTTAATTGCATTGCTAAAGTGGAGAAATGGGAACTAGCTAAAAAGCTAAAGTGTTCATCTTTGTTTTGTTTTTCCCACACTAACCAAAAAATTTGTGAAGTTTTTGCAGTGGCTTTAGTATGATAGAACAGCATTTTAAGAGCAAATGGGAAAAGGCTATCACTAAGAATGGTAGTGCTTAGTTTAAGCTAAAACAAAAATCATAATTCTAGTGAAAATGTTATCATTACCCCTTGAAGTACAGTTTTCGTTCAGAAATATGGTGTTCCTTTAAAAAGCTTAAGTACAGTGTGAAAGATGAATTACCAGCCAATAATAGATTAACATTAGATGAGTGTAGCATGTAGAATACTCTGTCTTTTGTACATCATGCAATCGGTGTCGTTGAGGAGCCAACTCCTATATTATATATGAAGTGAAGGAGTGAAATAAAAAAATCAATACACATAATATTAAATATTATTACATACTTTCATAGAATGCACTCACTTTCAGTCAGGGGAAAATGTCACAAAGTAAGTAATTAAAAAAAAACATTTTGTAAATGTCTGTAGGGATGGCAGTGCCAAAAAGAGTGGAAATATAAATAAAGGGATGATACTGCTATAATTTTTCTTGTGTTCTTTCCTTACTGTAGGTTCCTCAACATTAAATCCCAAGAAGTCAAGATTATGACCAGTGATCATTAATAGCCTATTGTATGGGATAATATCAATATCTGAGGTCATTCTACAAGTGTAATGAAGAAACTGATAAAACTGATATGATATTAACAATATATATTACCATTGAATTATAAAAATAAAACAAATGTTCACTTATCAACCTACTTCAATAAAAGTGTTTCAAAAAAAGGTAAACAAGTAATAAAAAGAGCCTTGCAAAACTTAAGTATGATTGATATAGAATGGCAATGCCAGAAAGTACAGAAATAAGGTAGGGATGAATATACAACCATACAAAAATCACTACACAAGTAGCCGAATCTTTCCAATAATAACTTTTATCTACAACTAAATGTTGAATTCCTGTCAATTGCATGAAATCAGGTTTGAATATAATCATTTAAGCTGAATAGTGCTATACAGTTTTACAGTGGCTAATAACCATAAGCTTGTAGATCGACTTTGTACGTACTGGCTACTTATGTAGGGATTTTTTGTATGGTTTTATGTATTCATCTCCACCATGTTTTTTTTTTTGGCATTGTCATCCCTACATCATACTTAATTTTTGCACAATTTTTTTATTACTTGTATGCCTTGCATTGATTTGTGGTCAAGCCAGTTCTATTTATAAATTATGGTAAATACTATAACTTCATGAAAAGAAATTTATTAGCAATGACTCTCAAGGCTTTTTTTATGCAAAGGGAAATTGGACAAAACATAGTTACCTGAGAAACTTTCTGTATTTTGTCCAATAAACTGGGTGTATACATTGGACCTAGGTAGATAGTGACACAAAAAATGTAACTGTGAGCATTCTAGTCCCTGGGCACATTTTTTATTTTGCAAATTAAATAAAGAATCCTTGCAGTGGTTATTAAAAGAAGGAATTTATGTATGAATTCTGAAGTAAGCTTTGTAATCTACCATTATAAGTTCTCTGGTTGAAATATGGATTATGTCAAGAACATACTTAGGAACCTTATATTTTCAGAAAAGTTGTTGTGATTGTTAACTCACCACCAGGTGGCAAGTATTTTAATAAACCAGTTAAGTAATGTGCCAATTCACTAAAGTCTAATAACAATTGGGGATTGTGAGTGAAGAAGCCTTCTTATGCTCTAGTTAAATCTGAAACTAAATAGAACAGTTCTCTGAATATATATACTTACAGAATGTTACTATAACGGCAGTTTACTTGGAATATAACAATGCATGTCAACAGTTTATTTCAATTTTATTTTGAGCAAAGATGTCAATTGAATACATTGATCCATTATTGTATTGTAATTTAAACTAAATAAGTATACCACATGGTTTGTTAGAACAATTGTCAATATCAAATAGAATTGTCATTATTTTTTATTTTTATTTTACAGAGTAATAAATTTGAAGACATGAGTGATTGGCCCACACTAGGTGAAGTTCATTTGAATGAAGTAAGTACAACTTGTAATAAGTAGAAGTTATGTGAATTATATCTTCAGTGATCATCTTTCAAGTGTTAACATTTTTTCAATGTAAATTTTAGTATAAGAAAGTAGTTTGTTAAAAATACATATGTACAGTTTACTCTGTTTTGAGAATTGTGCATTTGCAGTAATTTATAAGCATCTATGTTGTACAGCAGAGTCCTTTGTTTCATTAAATTATAAGCTATTTATAACTTTTCTTATAACTGAGTAAATTTTTCTTATGATATGTCACAAATTAACAAAAATAGTAATCAGACATTATAAACTATTTGACAGACTTGGTTAATCCTCATTATCTTGGCTATTCTGCATTTGTTTAGCTGGACTGTTGAGACATATGTTTATGAATCTATAATTCTTTGCATATGTAGATGGCTGGAATATAAATCTGTTAATCCTATCATGGCCAGTGTGCACCTGTCAGGTGTCAAGTACACACTTGTATGTCAAACTTAAGTAAGATTATCATTCTAACTTTTCAACATCTTAACTCAACTCAAAATATTTTATAATTAATATTTTTATCATCATATAATATTTATATAGTGTAATTCACAAATAAATATGAAAAAAAAAGTTAACTTTCATTTTTGCACAGCTCCAAATTTTTCTTCTCATCTACTAAGCATCTATCATTCCTTGTGAATATAATAACTCATGTCTCATTTTTCAGGTGAATTTCTTTCTCTGTCAGTGATTTTATTAATACACATCTTTGTTGACATCATTTTATGTGTCACAGAATGTGGTCGGAAGAATTATTAATGAAGTTTTGAAAGTAGCGAGAGCAAATGGTTGAAAACATGGTGAAGAAATTTTAATCTGTTTACATCAATATAAAATAAATAAGGTTTTAACAGTAATTTATGGTTTGTCTACATATTGGGTACTCAGAATCTTATGGGATGTTTAAAAGACTTAGAAACAAACTGTAGATCTGGGAATTTTATTATTGTTTGGGAGATAACTTGTGCCTTTCACAGGGATCAGAGATTTTTCTCTGCATCTAAGTGGTTGGTCAGCTGCAAGGAAAATGTGCTTTTTGATATTCACTTTTATGGCTATTTAGGATGATGCAAACTACATTTTTTGGCCACTGGCAAACATTTGCCAATTGTCTTTTTTTTTTACTACTGAAACTAGAAAAGAACTAAAAAGTTACCTTTGCACCACTTTTTATTTTATAATGATATTTTATAAATATTATGAATCTTAAAACAATAATTTCCAGTCTTTGAAAAAAAAAAAGTTTCAACAACTTTTATTCCGTAGCAAATCTAGAGAGCTAAGGGATAATGTGTAGTTATCCAAGATTATGACTCCACACAAGTACCTAATCTCCAAAAAAACGAAAGATACGAGGATATAATTTGGAAAGTGAAGCAATTTGTGACAGGTGAAATAAATAGCCTAGCCATAGTGATACTGTCAAAAAAATTTATTAATGCAAAGAACCAAACAAGCAAACACAGTAAATAAAAGTGACAAAAGTGGGTCTACCTGAAGTAATGATATTTGACAATAACTCTTAGGAGCAAAAGGTAAATGTTGAACGTGACAAAGATGGAACCTTTAAAGTAAAGTAGTTAAGTAAATGGTCTTATTAAAAGTACAACTTCATATATTATTTGTATTTCAGATATTATTTTCAATGAAATCTGGTTTTTAACCATTCTAGGTACTATCATCAGGAGCACTGTTAGGCTTAGTTCTTCAATGTTAAGACTACTAATATTCAAGTGAGATTAGTCCACACTTTCAGGTCTTTTGTAATTATTATTAAATTTGTAATGGTTTCAAGATATTGTGTGTTTCTGAAGCCCCCCAGTGGCACAGCAGTATGTCTGCGGACTTACAACACTAAAAACCGGGTTTCGATACCCGTGGTGGGCAGAGCACAGATAGCCCTTGTGTAGCTTTGTGCATAATTAAAAACAAAACAAAACAAGTGTTTCTGAAAGATAACTTATATTATTTCACATTAACCCTATCACTATAAGCATCCTTTTCTGCACATGTCACGATTTTCTACCGAGTTACATTAAACATTTAATTAAACTACTTTCTTTTCATTGTATAGCAAGAAATGTAGCATTAATATGTAATTAATAATCCAAATTTTGATACTATACAAGTTTTAAGTTCTTAAAGTTTATAAGGCAATATTAAAAAAAATACTGAATTTCCCCTAATATGAGAATTGTGACTTGCTCTCTAGGCATCCCCTCTTCTCTGATTTTTTACCCACCCATTTGAGAAATAGAAAATTTAACATAAATTACTCATTATAATGTTTTCATCACATAGGCAAAGCATAATGTTTATAGCCTTCAATCTTACTTTATTACAGAGCTATGAAATATAAAATCAGACAACTCTTGTCACATCCTCGCTTTGAGAAATTTCTAATAGCTCTCTCAGATGTTTAATACTCTATTATTTATAGCCAATAGAAAGCCAAAGTTTTAATCTATCAATTGGCATATTATACTACATTGTTTTCTGTACAGAGAATTGTTTAAGAGTCCTAGTAAAAATCATGTTATATTATAAAGAAATGGTTGTTGCACATACTACAGTTATTTTTCTAATTGTCTGAACCTTGAATACCCAACCTAAAGTGTTAATTTTTTTCTGGATTTTTGTTTGTGGTTCCATTCAATAGATGGCGCAGATACTGACATACATACCTCGTCCATTATAGTAAGATTTTATGTAATCTAACCTAAAAATTTTCCAAATTTTACATTTCAGTTACTTTTATAATAATAAATAAAGAATACATGTGAAAAACAAGAAATATAGTACTTACCTGGTCTTTTTTTTTTAGCTGTTGACTTAACCCTACTTTTTTTATACTAATGGTACTATTGCACTAAATAATCTTTTATTTAATTACATTATGCACCAAAGAACACAAAATAACAACATACCAAATGTAGAAAATGTCCCATAACTATCATAATTTTCCTGGCTTTCTAACAATGCGAAAAGAGCCATTAAAAACTAAACTAAGTACCTTGATGTGTTTCCATTGGTATAGTTTGAACTAGAAGCAAAATATGAGAGTTTGATTATATCTTTATTGATGTAATTTTTAAATGTAGTATTGAGGAACTGGAGTTTTTAAAAAATCTTTTATTTTTTCAGTAAAGGATACCACTTTTAACCCTTTTGCAACAGGCTTGGTATAATACACACGAGTTCATACACACGTTTGCACATGTTAAGTATTTATACTATAACTTTTAATTCAGTATGTGCATCTTCACAAAATTTGGTATACCTTTAGTAAAGATTACAAGTCTTTTGTACACAAAAATCAAATTTTTTAATGAAGTATTTTTACTAAAGATTTGTTTGTGTGTATATCGAGTTTCGTTACTAGTCCGAGTTGGAAGTGATTTTCATGTTATGATTAAAAATACTATTCTTCATATCAAAAATCTCAAATTCCTTTTGTGTAAATCTTTAAAAACCTCCTAAATACATTTCAAACATTTGTTTTCAATAAAACTACATCTTATCAGTTATTTGATGATATACTGTAGACAAATCCCTAAAGTATAATGAAAAGACAAGTTGTAAAATTAGATGTAAAAGGAGTAGCTGTGCCTCTTTTTCATTATTATTGGTCACAAAGTTTCAAAGTACTTCTCTAATGAGTTTGAAATGCTATACATTTTACATTTATTTTAATGTCAATGACTAAAATAGAACCCTGCTGAAAATAAACCAATAAATAGCTGCTTGTGTCAGTAGACTGTTTACGTGACACCACCTGAAAGCAACAAAGCACGTGCGAAAAGATAGTCCACTTACCACTGCTCCTAGAACAGGATGTCTAATGTATCGGATTATATAGGCTAAAATGTTTTCTTGGAAATTTCAGAGTAATCAAACTGCACTTATAATCTGTGAAAATATATGTATATGCCGACAACAGGATGTGTAATTTATCGGCTTATGTATGTATCCTACAGTGTTCACGACAAGACTTTTTGAAAGTAACAACACTTCACTTTGAAACTGTCAAAATACTTGTTATGTGATTGATGCTCATACATTAAACATTGCAATTCTTTGAATATTGGTAATCCTTTTGGGATGTTTGAATTTAGTGGCATAAGTGTACAAAGATGATATTTGAGCACATGCTTATAAAACCCTATTTCCCTTTTCAGCACTCATTTGTCAACCAATACAAATTCTAGGAACTACTTATCACACTCATTTAGTTTTGCAAGCCTTATAAGTCTTGTCTTTGGAAAACATTCTTACTTTTGCAGCTAAAGTGTAGTTTAGAAGTTCTCTAACAGTTGTGAAACACCTTGAGTTGTTGCTGACTCTTACCTTGAAGTAAGTAAAAATCATTTATAATATACATATACAGAATCAAATACAAAATACAAATCTAACTGTATTAACAATATTTCACAAACTACACTGATGTTTCAGCTACCATACATTACATATATACATATATATTTGCTCATAAATGCTTAAATTTTAGTTATTTTTCTTAACACATGAACAATAAATGAAAATTACTTAGAAAAACAATGATTTCTAGTAATTACGAGAAGTTACGGTGATAGGAAAATATTTTGCCCTCGTGTGCCTTTAGTGCTAAGCCTCGTTTATGTTTTCGAGTGGAGGGTGAAGAAATATAATTTTTGTAGGCTTCAAATGTACATTTTAGAAGAAAGAAAAATTACACCCAAAATATCTGTAACTTGCTTGGGTTTATAAATAAATTATATAAGTGTTAACAATTTTTTTCATCTCTGTTTAGAGCAACAACTTGGTCATCACCATTCAACAGTCTTGCCAAAATTATTATTATCTCTTCCAAGGTCTTTACAAAAAACTGTCAGAATCATGTAAAGCACAACTTGTCCTTTCTATTGGTTATAAACAGACCCTTAAGAAAAGTAGGTGGAACTAAACAAGATGTTTGGAAAGAATGGGGTAGGAGGAGGTGCCACTAGTTGATTTGCTAGATATATTGATTTCTCAGCAAATGAAAGTGGTGGGAGGTTCTAAATTTATATTCTAGCTTGCCAGAATCAAAAATTCATGTTTCTAATTTGTTAACCACTTGTAGATGTATATAGTAGGTGTAAAAAAATGTAAACTGGGCAACAAGACGTGAGGAGGTGCTATGTGACACACAAATCGATATTTAGCTTTATATCATTTATTTATATTTTCTTTTGAATTAAGAAATTAAAACATACATAATATTAAAATTTGAAATACAAGCAATGTTTTGATGCCATTTTCATTGATATATAATAATAATAATAATAATAATAAAGGTACTTAATAAAGTTTTGAAAAGAAATTGATGAAAGAACGTGATATGCGCAGTTAGACCCACCCATTTTGAAAGGGTTAATATATAAAAACATTACAGTTTATATCAGTAAAATGTATGAAAATTAAGAACTCTGAACATTGAATTATTTTGATGCAACAAGTTGTATATGACTAAAAAGCACCAATCCGGATATTTTTCCTGTGCAATACTTCCCAGAAAAATATTCTTTTTTTAGAAAATGTCCACTTTTCCCAATTTTTTTTTTTTTAAAGAGGTATGAATACTATGATTAGTAATTACTAGCACAAACAGTCACCCACAGGACAGCATTTCTACTAGTGAATAATAATAATAATAATAGAAAATGTTTATGAAGTATGCTCACAAGCAACTCACAAGTAGCCTGTGTGTTATGTAATTCAGTAGGGTAATGTATACTACATTGTTCCCCAAGTGATTTACAACTTTCATGTTTGGAATATTAGATAGAAATGGTTCAAAGAGTAATATAGTAATAAAATTTAAGTATAAACAGATGTATATTGTTATGAGTTTAAAGCTATTTAGATAAACAAATGTAGTTTCATGTTAGAATTTCAAGTTATTCCAGAAAGAAAAAAGAATAATTTAGATTTATTTTGAATTTTTTTGGTGATTACAAGGTTGGCCAATTTGACTGAATGGGTACAGATTTAGGATAGATAAAATGACAGTTAATAATATAAAGTTTTACTGAAAAAGAAGTTTGAATTTATTTAGAAGGTTTGAGGTTTTAGAGATTATGCAAGTGAAATTTCAGATGAACAAAAGTATCTTTATTTTAATACGAAAATTACTTTGCACTTGGAGCAGTTTACACTGTGACTCCATGTATTCATGGAGAAATTTTTAGTGAATGTACTTCATTAAAAATTCAGATTTTTTGTCTAAAAATGATTTAATGCTTACTGCGAGCTTGTGACATTTCGTGAAGATACACAAAACATTTTAGAAGTTACAGTAAAGATCAATTTGAGGTACATTTTTAAGTTGAGTCAATCAAGCCTGCAGCAAGAGAGTTAAGTGATAATATATTTATAACTAATAAGTTAACACTCCGATATTAGCCTTTTTTTTCCTTCTTTTGTTAATTTCTTCTCACTTTTCTTCATTTGAAAAAGCTTCATTAATTTTTTTGTGAAATTTGAAAAGTATTAATGGGGGATCCTTTTGAATTGCATTTTTCCATAATTTGTTTAATTTTTCAGTTTTCAAGCTTCTCCAAAATGCAAACTTTATTTCTTTCAAAAAAATCTCTTATAGTACTGTTTAAAATCGCACAGAATACCTTAAACTTCTTTTTTTTTTTATCTATCATTTCCTGGAGATTATAATTTATTTCAGAAAGCTAGATCAGATTTGAAAATAGATTACTTGAAAGGATGCCACCAAAAGGCAAAGAAGAAATTAACTTTAAGGTTTTAAGTATAAATATTGATTTTTGAAAGCTGAAAAAGTAAACAAATTATGGAAAAATGCAATTCAAGAGGACCTCTTGACTGGAATAGTATGTTTACAAAACTTTTAGAAGGTGCTGTAATCGCAGAGAGCAATGGTAATTTAAAAAAAATAAACAAATACAGTGTACATAAGTGTAACTTGTTTGTATAGTATTATTATGCTACCATTTGTATATGTGCAGACGAAGTAAAAAAAAATTACAGTGATAAGAGATGATTGAAGTAAATGTGTGTAGTTTAATTGGATGGTAAAGAACAGGTTAAAAAGTTGCCAAATTTTATATATATTTTATTTTTTAAAAATGATATTTTGTATTTGTGCTCTTAAGCTTTATGGTCTGATGAAGAGTGCTAGCTTAAAAGTTTATCTTCCAGAAATAAAAATATATAAAACTTTTTGTAACATGGTATTAATTTCTATGCCTTTGTTGCTTATGCAGTTAACAATACTTTTATATAATTTTAGGATAACAACATTTGATAGAATATTAGTAATGTTTAATAAAGTGTGGATATTATTCATGTTTTACTGAATTATTGTTGTTTTTGTATGTTTTCATTTTAAAATGTTAAGAAACAACAAGCTAAATGACTGGCAACTTAAAAATTTAAAACATAACTAATATTGATGAAAAGAAATAAGTGTTGATGCTAATGAAAACGATGTTTTGTATAGTAAAAATAAAACTGACCTGTAGTGAGAATTGGTTGTAGCCAAAATTTGGTTA
This sequence comes from Limulus polyphemus, assembly GCF_000517525.1. Taxonomy (NCBI): domain Eukaryota; kingdom Metazoa; phylum Arthropoda; class Merostomata; order Xiphosura; family Limulidae; genus Limulus; species Limulus polyphemus. The sequence goes on from NW_013667165.1 coordinate 133,641, forward strand.
TTTTGTTAGTAATCTACCTTGTACTGACACTACACTTACATACAATCTAGTAAATATAAACAATCATTACGTATTCATTATTATCCTCGTTTTCTTTTTTGACATGCAAGTGTACAAGTATTGTTGTTCTAAGAGTTTTAAAATTTCATGTTTTATTATGGGATGATACAAACTTATCCTTTGTGAATTAGGGACAGAAAAGACAAATGAATCAAGATGGTCAGCTAAGCCAGTCTCTGCAGGACAATGTACCAGACTCAGTTGGATCTTTGGTTTCATCCTCTCTTTCTAGTAAAAAGAATGGACCAGTAATACAAAGTTCTCAAGATGATGACGATTCTGCTAAAGAAAATCATGAAGGTTCTGCTCCAGGAACTGATTCTGCTAGTACTACACCAAAAGATAATAAACGAAAAAGTGAGTTAATGTTTTAGTAATTGTCTATTTCCTTTGTATTTAATCATGGTTCTATACATTAAAACTCAATATTGTTTGTTACATATGCAACACTGCATTACAATTCAGGTTACTTTTGACAGGATAGTGTATGGAAGTTGTCAGTTTCCTGGGTGAACCATCATAATTTTTTGATAGAAATATATATATTTTAATCATTTTCAAAAGCTTTAAAATAATGTTTTTAATAAGATGTTTTTATTCAGGTGGATACAAGCAAAAGTGGGTACCTCTAGATATAGACCCTGGAAAACAAGATAGAAGAAAAGCGGGAAAAATTGCCCATCAAAAATCGCCTCGTTATCGAAAGGGAGATGAGATGAGCATTAACAGAGATGAGAAAAGTAAAGAAAAATTGGGATCTTCTAAAGAAACATCTTCAGGAAAAGGTATTTATTGTCATTCTAGTACTATGAGAACAGGAATGTTAACTGCAGCTTAAAGCTAGAATGGATAATGGTGTTTACTGTGCGTTGATGTAGCATTTGATAAGTTAATCACTAATGAAATTTAATTTATGTAAATAGTACAATACAAATGTGACAAAAACATTAATGGTTCCTGTTGTAGAACTGTTACCATTGGTGATATGAGTGATTATAGTGTCTTTTTTAATAGTGCATTAAAATATTTGTGTTAATAGTTTTTGAAGCTCCTAATATGTAGTTTGCTTGATGAAAATGGTTAAAAATACTTCTAGTTTTATCTTTTTTTTTTCAAAACAAAAATCGTGAAACTTATTATTGGTGAAAAGTTATAAAGTTAGATGAGACTTCACTGATAGTTAGGCTTAACAGGCCCAACAGTGGCTCACCAGTAAATCTGAAAGCTTATAAATAAGGATTTGATATGCATGGTGGGCACAGCACAGATAGCATTTTGTGTAGCTTTGCACTTAACAACAACAAACAGACTTAAAATGTTTTTGGGATCTCCTAAGAAAATGAAAACCTATGACTGTAAGTTAATCATTAAGTATTTTGAGTATTATATAAAATAATTTTGTTCCAAGCAGATGTGTCTTAATGTCTTTTGGATCACTTAGTATATCTTTATCTTTGCATGTACACTGAATTGCTCTCTTCCCCATTTCTGTTTCCTATGATATTTATGCCACGTACTTGAAATTTGAAAGGAGTGCATGACTTGTATATCTTAGTTTCTTGACTTTTTTCTTCGTTCTATAACATGTGCCCAATATCGTCAGATCATTATCCTTGTAAGGCATTACTGTGGTAGAAAAACTTCTTATGCAATAATAACAGTAACCTCTACAGTACTGCATTCTGTTAACCCTATGGACACATTAAGGTCAAAGTGAGCATGTCACAACCTTTTTTACAGTTGCATTCAAAATTTAATTTATTATCAAAGTAATAATAGGCTTTGCATGAAAATAGTTTGTAATTCAAATTTTTATGTGATTAGTTTTAACTCTTTAATTTCAAAAGGAAATAGTTAGAAAGCCAGATAAATTATATTAGTTTTAGGACATTCTTCTAGTGCCCGATACACTTTTTGTGTTCTAAAAATGCATATCTGAAAACCTGTGTAAATTTTATGGACAACTAACACAGTGTGAATCAGAGTATATTCCCAAGTACAAATAGGCTAAGATAAGTGCTAAGTTTCTTGTTTATATATATTTTTTATTTATTGTTATGTATTTTAACAAAAGTAAGTAAAATGTAAAAACTAAAAACTTATTAGGTAACATAAGAAAATGTAAATGAAAAAATCAAAAATTTCTTGTGATAACTCCTTTGTGAATGTATATAACATACATGGTTTAACAATGTATAATGTAACCGAATACTTTGTTTACCCTAAGCTGTGTGCTTTCCTGCCGGGTGATGTATTGGTTGTAGTGCTACTGAAGATAGTTCAAAGAACAGTAATAAAGGAATAAAACTGGAAGAAAGCAGTTGTGAAATAGCTAGAAATTTGAGGCTTTTTACAATTGTATAATTGTAAAATTTTATTACAATTTTATAATTGTAATTTTCTGTTGCAATTTATAGCCATTCTAAAAAAGAAAATGTACTATTGATTTTTTTTCATATTTTTCAACTTTTCATTCACTGTAAACTGATGATTTCACTATGGTTAATGTTGGGATAGAGAAAATAAAAGATAAAGTATACAGTTTTACCAGAAAAAAAACTTGATATACATGTAGGAGGTTATTGAGATTATGCAAGTGAAATATGAATACTGTAAGATGAAAAGCAATATTTTTATTCTTAGCATGAAAATCACCTACCACTTAGAATTTATACATTTTCAGACAAGTCCTTAATATAAATTCTTTGTCAAAAGACCTGTTTTTCTGTATGACATACTTGTAATGTGTACTAAAATCCAAGTTTTGCAAAGATACATGTGGTACGTTCAGAGTAAAAGTATGTATAATTTTGTGGTTACATGGTGGTTATAAGGTCAATGACGTTGATGAAGCCAATCTCTTTAGAGTTAATATCTCTACTGTACTTGCTAGTGTAAATAGGATTTCTAGTGTATGTTTCTGATGGATTTTACGATTTATTGGTTCATGATATTTTAGTTCTAAAAGATACTGGAGCATTTTTCTTTGTTACTTTTATTTTTTGTGGCTTCTTGGGATACTTCAGTACATTTATTGATACTAAAGTGCCCAGCTAGTTTGTCCAATGATAGGTATGGTTTGTTTGTTCTTTTGTATATCTTACTCTTGTCTTATAGAATTTATATGAGTGGTTTGTGGGATGCTTATTCCTCAAAATCAGTTGTTTTCTATGCCCTTTTTTCAGTTGCCCTCCTAGGAATTCTTTGAAAAAAAAATTTCTGTCCTTGTACTGTAAAATTATATTTTTCTTTGTTGTAGCATGATTTATTTATTTTGTCCTCTGAAATGTTTGGTATGAATGTCTAAATATGTTTCCCAGCTTTCATTCTTCGGTGGTAAAGGTTCTCTAAAGGGTTCTTTATGATGTTTTATTCTTTTAATTGAAAATGGACAGTTATAGTTATTAAATATGAAATTTAAAAGGTGAACTTATACTGTTGTGAAGTAATTCTTGAAAAGTTGGTTAACCTTTCCAGATGGGTCATGGGTGAAAGGCTATGTCATTGCGTTTGTTGACTCTCATTCAAAATTTTATTGAACTACTCTTTCATGAATTTTTGTCAATAAGTTTGGTATCAAACTGTAGATTATAATTCAAATTTTAGTATTATACCTTACTCAATTTCTTAATTTAAAAGTAAATATTAAAAAAACACAGTTAAGCATCAATTTTTGTGTGTCACGTGGTATGTTGAATGCAGCACTGGTTCATATTAGATGTTTGTGAAGTCAAAATACTAAGTCTGTAGTTTTGTACAAATTAGGAACTCAACTTACCGATACTGACAAGCTAGAATATAAAATATGAGCCTCTTATTTTTTCAGTTTGCTAAGATATTGCTCATGTAATAAATCAAAAACAGTTGCAACCTGGCCCACCTCTTTCAGTTTTTAGAAACACTCCCTTATATACACTTCTATATACTTATGACATGAATAACCAATCGGAATCTCAGAATGTCCCCTAGTGGCTTTCTCAGCCATTTTAACGTCTTTGGATGCCATCTCTTTCATTCGAACCAAGATTTCAAGGAAGTAGGCTGTGTCTTTAGTCTGCTCAAAATTTCATATTTTTTTAGAATGAAATACAACTTAATTACTAAAGCTTAATAAATTATAGTCAAATTCTATGATAGTGACATGGTAATTCATAATTTTTCAGTTATTGAACTGTATACATAAAACCTAAACAAAATATTTTGTTTCATATCCTCCACGTGCAAAATTTTAAAAGGCTTAGCAACCTACGTCAAGCAGCAACCAAGTACAAAGGTCCTAACTAGAAGCGTTAATTGTTCGCCCTGCTTCTTTAGGTAATGTTCTGTGTTTTAAGAAAAATAAGTTTAAGAACTTATTTCAAAGTAGCAATAATTTAATTACATATATAATGTATAATAATTGAAATGTGACTGTATTTTACAAAATACTAGTCTATTAAAACACCGCCAAGACAGGTCACTTTGTAAAGACTAAAGGTGAGTTTTATATTATTGGATATGGTAACATGAGTGCATGTGAGCCACATCATTGTAACTTCTGTATTGATAACCAGGCATGGCTGAAAGTTCAATATGATAAAGATAATAAAATATATATAAATGTATAATGTTATGAGATTTAAGCTATTTAGTCTAAACATTTATGTTTTTGTGTTATAATTTGTGTCATTCTAGAACGAAAAAGGCATAATTTATATTTATTTCCTAATTTTTTAACGTGGTTATGAGATTGGCAAAATCAACCAAACCCATACAGAGATTCGTTACTGAAAATAACAGAAAAAATATAAAGTTTTTTTCTTAAGAAAGGTTTGATACCTATCTGGACATCATAAAGATTTTGCATGTAAAATTTCAAACTTTTCAGATGCACAAAAGTATTTTTAATCTTAAAAATCTTTGCAGGTTGATAGGCAACATGCAAAAAGAAAAGAAAGGCATGAGAAAAACATTGCTTTACATACCTTAAGACTTAAGTAAAAAAAATTGATATTTTGTGTATGAAAGCATTGTAATGTTTACTGATAATCTGACAAATTTCTTTAACATATGCTTACTAATTTAAAGTTATAGCATGAAAACTATAACAAGCACAAAATGATTATGAGGGACCAGGGATCGAGCCTGTGCTGAAAGAGTTAAACTGTGTCCACATTAATAATATCAGTTTGTAGCTAGTAACCATGTATTTCTGTTGGATTAGTTCTCTAAACAGTTTTGTACATTCATCTGTATAACAACAAGTTATGTCGCTTTCAACATTAAAAAATTAGAATTTTTCCTGAAATAATTTGCAGTGTATTTTGATATAATTATATCTAATAATGCTCTTAGTTAATGATGATGTAGCTCATTTTAACAGTATACTTAATTTCCTTATACTGGAGCCAAGAAAGTTCTAGTGATTACATTTTACATCAAATAAACATTCCCAAAGTCAGAAATCTCATTATTTCTAAAAGATATAAAAGTTAGCCATTCTAAAAAAATTACATGATAAACCTCCTGGTTGTGCAATTCACATTTGTTATATCTCAGCAGCTATAAATTTACATGAATTAATTTGGTAAACATTTTACATAGATGAAAAAAGGTAATAATAATGTTATTAGGTATTTGTTTACCAATAGTTTTATCATGTTACCATCACATTTTCTGGATCTTTTCAGCAACCATATACAAATGTTTGTGAGATGTAATTGTCATTTATAGGTATTGAAACTTTGAAAGTTAACGGAATATGGTACAAAATTATTGCTAGTGTATGAAATTTTTTTTATTCTGCTTGTATTAAAATATATTTGGAAGCAAAGTGATAGTATAAAGGATGTCATTGTGGGAACATCACTAGGTTCTGAAGCAGGGAAAAAAGATTCTCGCCAAAGTGGGGGACGTCAAGGTCGTAGCTATCGAGGGGGACGTAGAGGAAGAGGACAGGGAAGAGCTTGGAGCAGTAGAAGCAGAGGTTTGTTAAAAAAAAAAGTTAGAATTTACAGGCTTTTTATTTTGCAAAAAATTTAAGTTCAGGAAAAGCATTTTATGTTGAATCTATAGAAAGTTAAATCCCATGGATAATATCCCTGTGTATTATCTTCTTTGAAACAAAAACTTAAGTTCTTAGTTAACATATAAGTTGACATCATAATGTAATAGTATTTCATTATAATATATATTAAATCAGCACCATAAAACAGTAATGAGTTAAATATCACAATACTGTTATCGGTTCTGGTTGTCAACTTATTGTCATAACGAATAATGTCTGTGGTAATAGCACCCAAATGCATTGGGGATATCCCATATATCAGACAAGATCCAAACGTAGATGTCAATCTAGTCAGCCATCATGGAAAATCATAAAAAAATCAGTCAAATAAGGTTATGAAGCTGAGTGTTTACAATCACAACGTATCACCTTCTACTGCCTTTCACTGTCTACAGGCAATTGTAGGAATTTTTTTTTAAAGGAGAAAAGAGGTGTTTTTTTTTCTATATTCCTGTGAACTCCCAGTGGAGCATAGGGCCGCAACAACGGAAGGTGTTGTTGCACTTACTTGTAGCAGGTTGGTTTTTACGGGGTGGAATTGCTAGCCCCACGCCCAACCCTCCTTTCTCATCCTGGACTTGGGACCAGGCAAAGGCGGAGGTTGGCATGTTTGGTGTGACAGGGATTTGAACCCGCGACCCTCAGATTACGAGTCGAGCGCCCTAACCACCTGGCCATGCTGGGCCACAAAGTATAGGTAGTAGCATTAATTTATTTATTTTGTGTTCGTAATTCATTGATGTTGAGGCTATTAAACGTTGTGTGCAATCCATTGAGATATAGATTATAGAGATTTCTAGAAGGCCTAAGTGATAGACGTATAAACAATGTTGACTAGATGAGTGGAAAGAGAGAGTAAAAAGTCATGGGAAAGAGAAGTCTGGTGAGAGAAATTGCAAAGTTAACCATCGTATGAGTGAAAGGCCTAATGGTTGATATGTTAGAGTGAGATTAATAGTCTGAAAGAGATAAGGAGAATAATTTGTCTTGTCAAAGGGTGTTCTAAGCTAATAGAACCTGCCTGAAAAACAGACTATTGTTTGGAAGGACGAAAAAGCAGACGATTATTTGAAAGCATGAAAAAACAGACAATTATTGAAAGTACAGGATACAACTGCAGTAACTCATGCAACAGCGTAAGTGAATTATATACAGATACAATTGTGATATATAATAGAGAAAAATAGTTCAGCTTGTCAACTGAATTCTAAAGCAATTGTATAGGCTTAAGTGGACTTTTGGCAAGAAGAAGAGAACTGTATAGTGTTTAATATACAACTATGATCTCCATAGTGTAAAGAGTTTTGTACGTACGTTTAACTTGTTTCGAATATGTATGTATATATATATATATATATATATATTATGGAGTGCATGCTGTTCATTTATTGTTGAATTTATCACCAACATGTCGCAGACACCTACTGTAGAAGAATCCTTATCCCAACACATCCGTATACTTTCATTAATATATATATATACTATTAAAAAGTGAGTTCCTAAAAATGCCTATTGCTATCAAAAAATGCTGCTATGAGAGTCCTTATTCTTTCATGAAGAACATTGAAGGCTTCCTTCAAAATACTGTTTACTGTTACTTGGAATTATATTTGGTGGAGTCAAAATAGGGATTTGTAGTTTGACTAAATAATGTCTACAGTATCTCCAGCCTTGTTTGCTTACTTTTTTTACGATCCCTGGTTGCAGATTTTTAAATCCCAAATTTTTTATTTAACTTGTTATTGTATAATTTTAGCAACTCTTGTTGTTGAAGTTACATAATAGGCTTATTCCATCAAGTTATGTTCAGAAAATGTACAGGTATATTTAAAAAAAAAAATTTGCTTTTGTAGATATATTATTTTTATAAGATTTTTATGAAAGACAGGTGGATTCAAAAACAGAATTAATAATTTTTAGTTGTTTTTTTTAATGGTAGGTATTAAAGTATCTGACTGCAGATTAAGTTTTGACTGGTGTCACCGTTTGGGATTTACTTGCATTGAATTGAGTCAGCACTAACTATGCAGTTTTAAATAAAGTCATTAGAAATGATATCTTAAATATTTTGTATTTAATGAATTTTAAGTGACAATTATGTTTTTTTTTCTTAAATAGTTTTACATCACAGCAAATTACATCACTTTATGTAGAATTGGCATGTGAAAAAAACAACAACATATATACAAACTTGAAAACAAATTTTTTGAAAGACAAAGTCTAGTAAATTTCTGAATTGTTTTGTCTGCTTCTGTTCAGTCTAATTATCTGTCATGTACTTTTTTTTATTTACAATTATGATTTTATTTCCCAGAAAAAAAGTCACACAAAAAATTTATAATTATTAATAGATATTGAGTGCATATAACTTTTCAAATTTATCAGATCAATACATTCAGGTTAAATCTATAAATATTTAATGAATTTTAAGTTTCAAAAAATGTTTTCATCATGAGAAGATAGATGTTGCCATCAAGCTGTTTATTCAAATCTGGCATTAGTTTCTTGGTCAGAAAGATGTCTTTAATATACAATTCTGTTATTAAAATCAACATTTCATACCTACACAATTTAATAATACATTCTATATGTACCAATGTTTTGATGGCCAAATTACAGGAACATAAAGATCACATAAAAATAGAAAACTCTACTATCGCAGAACATGTAAAAACAACACGCACACACAATTTTATGGGAAAAAACTATAATTTTAGGTCAACCTTGTGATATTACAGCTTTAAATGTCAGAGAATCATTAGAAATAATAAAACAGAAAGAAGTATTAAACAGAGATAAAGGGCTATCAAGTCAAAGCATTGATATTTGGTGTGATGTAATATAAAGGTTGACCAAGGAATTATGTAAATACAAAAGCAGTGTAATATTATGTGACAGGTGAAAATGTATAGATTAGTGTGTCATGCAGATAACTCCTAAAGATGATGTAGAGGACATCTAAACATTGTACATGAAGAGTGTATTTTTGAAGTGGGGGCCATTCAATAAAGTTTTTGAAAATGTGTAAATATGAAACATTGATTTTAGCTATTTATTAAACAAGTGCCAACCATTCATTCAATTCTGTAATTGTATTAACTGATTTCTTGATACAAAATCATCAGCTTTTGGCATAATTCCACACTGAATAGATGAGTGGTTTCCATGGTTAAGATGTTCTTTTATGTTTAAAAACTTCATAGCCAACAAAATTATATATTCTTTGCAACAAGAAACTGGAAGTTTTTTTAAATCATTGCCTCCTTGCTGACTTAATTTTAGATGTTATTAGAGCTTATGTTTGAAAAGTTTAAAGTTTTATATAGATGGCCAGGTTGGATATACGTTTAAAATTCAGTGTTATTTGTGTTGGTTCTGTTCACAAAATGAAATAACTTTCAATTCACAGAAATATTTTTGGGGCTATCTGCTGTAAATTAAAAGTTGCATGTTGTGAGGACCACTGTTGTGTATTTTGGGCTTGAGTTTTGAAAGAATAAACACTACAAAATGTAAATTTATAGAAACTTTTTTCAACAAATTGTGACCTCATCATATTAATTGCAATAAAAAAGATAATGATACTTAAGATAAACAACAACATTTGTATCAGAAGGGGACACAGATAAATGTTTCGGAATTCTAGTTTCTATCTTCAGTATCTATTACCAAATAAAAGAATTACATTATTCTTAAGTAAATAACTAAATTGCATTGCTGCATTAATGATAATTTAAAGTGAAGGAGTAAAAAAAATACTGTACATATTAGAAAAAGTGCAATTTGAAAGAACACTGCATGTAATTCTATACGTCAACTTTGTAAGGAAACAGGACACAAACTTCACTTATCAAATATCCTTTCCAAGACCAACACTGACCTGGAATTACTGACTAAAGAAACTCCACATTAAAATCTGCTCATACAAATTACTTGTTTATCAGCCAGATTAATAGTGTCTGGAGAGAACTGCTGTAGTGGGGGTTTAGTTTTTAGTGATACTATATTTAATATAATGGAGAGTTTTAAATGAAAAAAATTATTATTCATTGCCCTCCTGTACTGTTAAAGTTAACAACAAAATGGGCGAAAAGTTTAAAGTTAATCACTTGTAATGCCTGGCTACACATAAAAGGAAAAAATAATCTTAAAGTGACACTGCTACTTCATACTTAACCTTCTGTTAGTCGCAAGGGGTGTTTTCGAACCCCAAGGATGTTTGTTAACATCGTCACTAACAGATGGTAGCACTGAGGCAGTTGTTGTTCACAGTACCTTCCCCATATCTCTGATAGATGTACACCTAGTTCCTTCCTTTTTTAACTCAACCGCATTGAGAGCAACATGTATTTTGTTCTTGCTCTTACTTGCAAACACCCCATGGTACTAGATCAAGGTGCATTTCCAGGAAAGCCTATATCTGTATTTCTTTGTTATTCTTAATTCAATTAGTGTTTCTTGAGCTAACTTATAATGAATATGAAGGAATGTTTGCTTTGGAAATTTAATATATTTTTTTGTCGCATTGAGGACAGGCGGCAACATTGAAAGTGAGAAGATTAGACATTTTCATTGATGTGAATAAACTAATGATGTTTTTTGTTCAAAATAACTTAAGAAGATATTTAGTTAAAAAAACATGTTCACTTTTGGAATGGTATTTTTTTTCTGTGTAAATAAATATTAAAATTTTTTTTTTGTAATCACTTCATTATTCCTCTATTAACACTACCCGTATTTTAAAAATTTAGCAAAATGCTATGGAATCAGTCACAATATACTTAACACAATATACAGATATATTTTAGTTATAACAATAAATTTTATTTATTCATTTTATTCTGGGTGGAGTGTGACCCAACCCTATGGTACTAATGTTGTCCAGGAAACCGATGGTACTAACGTAGGGTTTAGCAAGAGGCCGATCAACATTCTAGTAAACTCTTCACCTAATCTTTTTCAGACTGGTGATCCTCTTTCAGATGTTGAGTTCACACCTGCATGTCAAATTTCAAAATTTAAGTAAAAACAATATTTCTTACTTTATTTGAACAAATCTTTGCTCAAAAACATTTTAGAATTGATATTTTGTCATTTTGCAATCTTTTTTTTTGTGTAGTTTGCATATAGAAATGGAAAAAGTTTCGAACTTACAAATGTACATAAATTTGAGAAGTCTAATCTGTAAGCAATTCCCCAATTTTTTTTAGAATGTTTCTGCCCATCCTCAAAGCATAGGTTTTTATTTTACTAAGAAACTATCAATCATCCCTTGATAATTACAACTAAGCAAGTCTTGTAGTTTTCATGATTTGTCTTTCTTGTTTGAGGTTTTATGATTAAAATGCTTTTATCCCACCCATTTATCATGTCACAACATGTTGTTTTAACAACTCTTAATGAATCTTTATAATTACGTTTACAGGTAAGATTCCTCAGAGCTGCTTAAAAATATGAGTTTGAGCATTTTAACATGAAAAAAGAAAAACAATTTTAAAATAAGTTAAATTAATATTTTTATTTAAATTTTGAAATTTGATATTCAGGTGTGCACTTGATACTGGAAATGTGCTCTCCAGTCTGGAAAGGATGAAATGGACAGTTTTTTGGTATGTTAGTGTTCTCCTTCTGCAAGTAATCAAGATCAAGCTTAAATATGAAGTAGCATTGTCAATTTTAGGTCCTAGTTTTCCTTTTATTGTAGTTGGGCATTGCAAGTGATTGACTTCATTCACACCTTGCTTCCATTTTCAAAACGAATACTCACATCTGTACACAGACAGCTATTTCCTCTATTCTGCTTGAAAGATTTGCATGAGATGAGCTTTGTGAAAATTCCTACCTAAGTTTGTATAAGTGAACTTAAGCTACTATGTGACAATGTATCATGCAGCAAAATTCTCCATCAGTAGGAGTAGCGACATGCCTCCATGCCCAAGTATTCCCTGTACATTCGCACATGAGAATCTTCATTCTTTTTCTCAGCATGATCGTATTCAAACATGTTTTGAGTTTGCCGAGATTTGTGATTTTTTTTTTTTCTCGACTATCAAATTTCAGTTTGATGGAGTTTAATATACTTGTTGTTATGTCATATATCAATGTGAACTCTATCTCTAATAATGTGGGTGAAGAAAACCCTCACATCGAATAATTTGTTAAAATTCTTTATGTGTGGAAGATGACAGCCACGTGTATTTCTTTTTTTTGAAACTTATCATTACTTTCCTAACTCATTTTGTATTTAATATGAAATTCAAGAATCAGTTTTATTGCTGTAAACATTATAAATTATCTATCATTTTGCATAATTTTATACTTTTGTGTTTGTTTTAGGTATAAAGTAGTGAACAAAAAGAAAACTTCTCAATGATCACTTTATTTTAGAAAAGCTGACACTTTTTAGAGATTTTTCTGTATTTTTCTTTTATTTCAGTAAATTTAGATTTGTTTATATATCCTTTTGTTTTTTAGAAAAATGGTGTTAAAGCTGATCATTCAAAAAAGGAGTTATTTTTAAAGTATTTGAATTAACTTAATTTTCTGTCATTTAGTTGCATAAGAACTGTAATACTTATATTGATTTTTAATATTGAATCGAACATCCAGATTTTAAGATTATGTAAGTTGTTTTAGCTGATTTTGTATACTGTAAACAGTAGGTAATAAATAGATCATGTAATTTATAAGAAATACATGTTATTACCTACATCTTATTATCTAAACATAGTACACAGCTACTTTCCTTTTCTGAACCTTGTAATAATATTTTATTTGCTGGTGTGTGTGAAACTTTACAGGTGCCACCCAAGAAGACGTGCCTTATTTCAGTGTGGACACAAATCCAACCACTTCATTCATGACGCCATATTTGGGAAATTATATGTTTAATAACACTTACATGCAAGTTGATGAAACTACACTGAAAGATTACATAAGAAAACAAGTGTAAGTTTCAGTTATCATTGTGTCAGCTGTATCATGATAGAAATACGTAGATGGCTTCAAATAATTATTTATAGAAATGTAGTTATAGTCAGTTGGTACCACAGAAATTGGTCTATTATAAGCTCTAGTAGCATACTTAATCCTTTTCAGCTTAGTTTTTAATGTGAGCAAATGACCTTGTTAAGTTTTAAGAAATTCTGTTTGATCTCATCATTTAGATCACTTACAAAATATAACTAGCTGAAATGTTTAGATTTATAATTTTGTTTTATTATAGATGTTATTAATGTGAATAACTTAATAATAAAATATAAACCACTAACCTCCTTTCCCAACAAACACACACACACACATTGTAATTTGTATTTGGAGAATAGAAATATTTAAACACTCTACCTATGTTGATAAAATTGTCAGTCTTTGGTATCTGTATGTGTTTTTTACTTGTTTTTTTGTAACATGGCACAGAAACTGTGAATTTTTTTTATTTTGATGGTGTTACAAACCAACATGTAGCTAATTACACTTTCATTTTTTTTGCAATTTCTCTGTTTCTGAAGTTAACAAAATTGTAAATATATCATCTGGAATCTGTTTTTATTTCCTTGTTGGGAAGCTGTTTGCAGTCCTTTTATGACACGCCTTTAAATAACCTAGCTATATCATTGCTTTGTATTTTTCTTTATTGTTTAATAATGGTAATAAATTAATTTTATTCATTCCCATGCTTTTTTATTTTGTTGAAGTAGTTACAGTGACAGTTGCTTTTCAAAAACTCTTTAGGAGTTATTACAATAATTTCAAAATTATAACATTATTAGGCCTGTGGTTGTATTGTTGCTAATAAGCATATGTAGAAATCTGGCTTTTAGGTAAATGATTATGGGCATATTTTGTAATGTCATGCATGTTATATGGATATTTTTCTCTCATTACTATCATGTTTTATGTTAGAAGTATGTGTGTTTAAAATATTTTGAACTTGTGAATTAGTAATTTTTTGTTAATGCAAAAACAGAATGGGTGCGGGTTGGCCCTGTTGTTGAGCTCTGGATTTCAGAGTTGGTTAGGTGGGTTTGTATCCATTTCCCTATTTTTAAGCTCTGGATGTGTTATAAGAGTGAGACCATAGTGTGGATGGTGGGTAGAATGATTATTTAGTGACTTTCCCTGTGATCAGTAGCTCAAAATTAGCAGTGGCAGCAAATATCCTAAGTATCTCTACCATAAATACAAAAACAGAATGGCAGTATGTTACCACCTGGTTGGAAAATTGTTGAACTAGTCACTTTTAACAATATTTTATCTTTAATAACTCATAAATGCCACTGTATCAGAAACACTGGCACATTAAACATGACCATTGAACATTTTTGAAAGTGATAGAAATTTAACTTAAAAAGTTTTTTTTGTTTTTATAAAAGTTACATTTATACACCATTTAAAAATTATGTATTCTCCGATCTCTTAAGCTCAAGCTGGGGGAAGGGAAGTGAATCTAGTAAGACTCTATAGTTTAAAATTACCAACAGGAGTTTTGACAAAACAAAAAGGAACTGCCAATGAAGTTTCTCCAACAAAATAAACAAACATGAGGACCAGTATGATTAATTTATTACCTTTGTATAGAACATAACATAACCATGACATCGTTAAATTATTTAAAGACATTGCCATAAAGAAAGGATTCTGACATAAAAATTTATACATTTGCAATACATATAATTAAAAAAAAGGGGGAGCTCTATAACAGATTATGAGAAAAATATAATTCTGGTTTTCAGATGACTTTACTATTTTGTTAGCTTTAGAAGCATGGAAGGTGTAAAACAAAAATTTAGTCACATTCTTACTTTTGACATCACTGACTTCAAAATTTCATTATTTTCGATTGTTTGAACTAGAAATGTCCAACAAAAAATTATAAAGATCACAAATTTGACGCTTTGTTTCACATAATCACAGACTTTATTTATACAGTTGGTAAGTTAAAAA
>NW_013667165.1:149547-158120 GCF_000517525.1 Limulus polyphemus
CTAAAATAAAGTAAACCAAATTTTTTGGTACAGAAGAGATTTGCAGAGAAAAGGATCCTATAAAGATGGAATGAAGATGGTTCTAATAATGAAAATTATATGTCAAAGAAAACCTCTTTTTTTTTTTTTTTTTTTGTAGGGGAAGATGTGTTAATCATTCAAGAGGTTTTACATTTTAGACAGGTGGCATTGTGGTTAGTTAATTTCATTTTGTGCTCCCATTTTCTTAAAGATAATGTGAAGAAAATATTTGATTTTTGGATTGATTTACTATGAATTAAAATAAAATAAAATTTAATTTTTTTTTAGTATAAGTTATTAAGAAATGTTAGGTTTCAAAACTAATCTAAAAACCTTGTTTAATTTATAAGATGAGTAAATGAGCTTAAGTTTAGTAGTAGCTTAGTTTCAATAAATTGATTATGATATTGTCAATAAGTTGCTGTTAGAGGTGTGCTTTGGTTTGTGTATAAATAAGTGGGCATAGTTTATTTTGACTGTCTTCAAGAGATTGTTTGTTTGTAATCTCCAATAGGAAATTGAACTTCAGTATTGGAACTTGAGTAGACATATTTCAGGATTTTGATGTCTTGCAAAAGTTTATTGGCCATATAATCAATTAATTATAAGTCAATATTTATTTACAATCATGAAATTATTAGCATAAAGTGGCACATTTTGACTGTTACATATTTACTGGTTATTTGTTTCAAGCTTTATTCTTCTGCAACTTGTAGAAAATAGTCAAGTGTTTCTAGGTTTGTTCAGATTATTTTAATCTTTTGTGAAATTCATAGATTTTCAAATAATCCAAAAAGTAACATCTAAAAAGTTATTATAATGATATTAGAATACTGTACAATTCCATATGATTTCATTCTGTAATTTGCTTTAAAACTTATTCAGAAATTCACTATTCCTAGACTTGTATGTTTTTGCTGGTGGAGGGTATCATATAATCATTGTGGGTTTACAAAATGTACAAAAGAGGGAAATTATCACTACATCCAGAGGAATTATTTTGGTTTATCTAAATTACTTTAAATGATGTTGCTGAACAGATGATAGTTTTAGGTATTGATCGAGCTTATGTTTCATGCCCATTCATCACTGCATTTGGCCTCAGCCTAATGCATTTAATTCTTATATAAATGGTTTAGTATGTCTGGTGGTATCATATAATTCTAATCAGTCAGTGAAGATACACGTCTTATATAATTCAAAGAAGGAAATGATAATAATTGTCCAATTAACTGAAATCATCAGATTATTAACAGCCTATTAATCAGTAACTCGTAGGTATTTGTTTTGACATGTCATTACAAGAGAGATTGTTTTGTACCAAATGGAAATTTTAGCTTAGATCTGTAACTGATTGGTAAAGCTTGGGATTGTGACTGTTTTACACAAGATTACATCTTGTACTACTCAATAGGAAGTTAATCTTAGGTCTTGTAACTGAAATAAGCATAGTTTAGGATTGTGATTGCCCTTCATAAAATTACTCATTATTATATTTTTGGATTGCAATAAAAATAACTAGGATTTAAATGGCAAAAGGATTAATTAATGTGAAGTAATCGTTTACTGCTTAAAATAAGAGGTTAAACTCAGTGGTAAAGCATAACAAACACACAGTTTTTGAACATAAGAAATGAAAGAAAATGACAAAAGAAGTCTGTAGCTGAAAACTAAAATTTGTTAAACTGAAGCAAAATTTAAAGTGAACAATGATTTTGTTGAAATGAAATAGATGCTTAAGTTAAAACTATACCAATTTTAACTGAACTAAAAATGAAGATAGGATTTACCTAACACAGAATTAGAGCAGCACTAAATTTTACAACTATATCTAGTCTCTTTCAAGTTAAAGACTGAACTTCTTGCCAGAATCAAAACAACAGTCAGCAAATCACACGTAGAATTCAGTAATATCTTCACCTCAGGTCAGTTATAAAACTAGCTTCATAACAAGTGAGGTTTTTGCCAGTAGTAACTATCTCATAAGATAATGATACCATCTTTGAGCTACTCTTGCATAGAGACTACTACCCAATTCCCAGTGTATCATACAACTAACAACACTTGTTTAAGAAAACGAATTAATCTGTGTCTAATACATGAATGAGCTATAAAAAAAGAAAGGTATATAATAGTTTCATATCATAACAATTGAAAATTTATATTTGGTCGTGTGACTATCTTGCATAATTGGACTAAAAATTGATTGTATGAGTAATTTTATATTATTTGAATTGTGATTTTTATAATTAACCACTATTAAGTCTGGTAAGTCATTTATTATTGCATAAATGTTCAGTGAATTCCCACCTTAAATTGCTAATAATGCTTACATCTCTACTGACACATTATCACAACAGCCAGTGATTATTAACTGTACCAAGTAAAGTATTAATAATACTGGTTTTGATGTTGAAACATATTTTTGAAAACATTTATTAAGTTAATAATTTTGGTAAAATATTATTTTCCATTTAAAAAAGTACTGTAATTAAAATGTAATGTTGAATTTGTAAGTGAGACAAAGAGTAGAATTTGTTTTTCTAATTTTTCAGCGAGTATTACTTTAGTGAAGAAAATCTTCAGAGAGATTTTTTTTTGCGCCGAAAAATGGATCAACAGGGATATCTTCCAATCAGCCTGATAGCAAGTTTTCATCGTGTTCAGGCTCTTACTCAGGATGTAGCTCTTGTGACAAAGGTAACTTGATATCTCTTGTATATTTCTGAACTATAGCTTAATTTTACTTTACACTCCCATTATTATTAGTTTAAATAATAAACCCAGTATATCCAGTTTGGTAGTTACTCTGAAATATCTTTGAGTGTCCACCAGAAGATTCTAAAAATTTAAGTAGATTATTCTAGACATCATTATAGTCTTTTGTGTTTAGTAAAAGATTTTTTATTGATTCATATTTGCTCTTTTTTTCTTCTGACTCTGTTCACCCAATTTTTGAATTTTGTTTTGTAACCCCTTAGAGAAAGTATTACAAAATATATGTTAATCATCCTCACTCTGGTACGAAATAAAACTTTTGTCTCATTATCTCATATAAAAGAACTGAAATAAAAATTTCAACTGTTGATTGGAATATTAATCTTGTTATTTAACTCCTTTCTTACTGTGACCCTTTTCTGCACGTCACAAGATTTTACTTAGTTACATTTAAAATTTAATTAAGCTATTTTGTGATCAATTTTATCAATGAAATCGGCATTAAAATTTACATTATAATCCAAAGTTTTATATTATCTAAGTTTCAATTCCTTTATTTCAAAAGAAACTATAAACAAAAATTCTTAAAGTTTGGTTTTATTCTCTCATGCTCTGCAGATTTTGAAAAAGTTACATTTGTGTCTTTGTAGCTTGAACAGTTCTTGACTCATGCTAACCTTCCATATATATAGAAAAAATCTAGGTTAAATTCACTGTTAACATATTCTTCTTTCAAGTTCTGTAGGGCACGTACATATACACTGTTTATGATATGCCAATAATATCTAGTGTTGAAAAATTTTTGTTCGTACGTTTAACTTGTTTCAAATAAAAATATTATTTTGAAAACAAGTGAAGTGCATGCTGTTAATTTATCATTGAATTTATAGCTACCAAGTCACAGACATCTATGTAGAAGAATCCTAAACCCAACAAAAACAGCATATATTTATACTATTAAGAAATATATAACTAAAAGCCTTATTATTTTGACAATTGGCAAAAAAGAAGAATATATATATTTTAAATTTTGACACTGAGAAATTGCAATTCTAAATGCACAAAGTAGGCATGGCATTTGTGAAGAGTTCAGAGAAATGTATTTCTCCTTTCTACAAATTTCTCTCCTTCTTGTCAAAAATCCACTTATGCCTATTCAATAACTTTAGAATTTCAGTTGACAAGCCGAACTATCTTCTCTATTACTATCACAATAGTATTGGCACGAGTTAGTGTAATCGTTTGGTCTTCTTTCTTCTGAAGATCTTCTGTTTCTTTTGTCAAAGTGCACACAGGCTTTTATATATTATTAATATATAATATGTTATTTTTCTTATCTCCGTTTCTACTGTTAGTCTTACTCTAACATATTAAATGTTAGGCCTGTTACTTCTACAGCAGCTAACTTCACACCAAACCTTCCTTTTGTAACTTTACTTTCTTCTGCTATAATCTGTCTGCTTCTCTCTGCTGTTCCCACTCATCTGTCTGCCTTCTATAGTCTTGACATCAGTGTAGTGCAAGTGACGTTCGATAGTCTCAACATCAATAAATTATTAACAAAACTTCGTACAATCGTCTGATTTTAACTCTTATTATACCAAAAACTAAACAGTCATGTATATCATGACACTTGGCTAATTATACTTAATTGAGCTAGATGTTTATAACCAATGGAAAGAGCGTTTTTTGAAGTACTTTCTTATAACTGTTATTTTAAAATAGGCACGAAGAATTATATAGAGAACAAGTCAAACTACTTTTAGCATTGTTGTTGCTTTGTCCCTGCCACTTTAGTAATTTCTAACCTTGAAATACATTAGTTAGATAGACAGTTGAATTGTATTTAGGTTTTAGTTTTATATTTTGCTTAATTATGTGTTATTTATGTTTTAAGATGCCTATTCAAAAGGTTTAATAACTTTTTTTTTTATATAAGCCAATGGCTGCTTGATTCACAAGGGATAGTGTAATTTGCAAATGCCACCACGTTCTGCCTAGGGCTAAAATTTTTCTGCCTAATATATGGCAGTATTGGCTGGGGACACCCATTGATGTATGTTGCGATAAATAACAGTGCTAAAGGACAGGAAAGGAAAATAAATTATTAAAGTAAATTATATGTGCAAAAAAAAAGTTGTTTTGGAATAATTTGATGAAATATTAAAAGGTATGTACATTTTACCAATGTCTTAATTGGAAACATATTATTGTAATGTACTATAGACTATATAGTATAAGTTGATAATAGCTACAGTCAGTAATATCATAGAGAAAGTGAAAAAAATATATGTATAATCATTTAACTTAAATTAAAAATAACCTTTGATATTCACCTTGTTATATCATTAGTAAAGGAATATGAAAGTAAAGGAATATCAAGAATACTCCTATTTTCTGAATTATAATAATTCCTTTATACACTGTGCAATAAAAACTAATTACCTATAATTTGTAGTCTCTCAACAGTTTGTTTCATTTACTACAATGATTGAAAATAGATCCACTGATGATTTGAGTTTATATTTTTGTTTAGGTTTTGCAAGTCATCACCTTAATTTTAAGGTAGATCACAAAATTTGATAGAATAATTTTGATCATTAAATGATCTTTTCTGTAATACGTTACTCCAAAGAAAGTGACTTAGTGTTTGGACCTCTCCAAGCATAGCTCAGAGCATTATCTAAATGTTTATTTTATAAAGAACTAATATTGAGTTAAAGTCAACATTTTAATGATAAAATGTAATATTGCAGGCTATATTTTTAGTGTTTTAATTTAGACATTTGTATTGTTTGTTAAAAGGTGTTTTGATATGATATAATGAGCATGTGATGTCTGTAATTTTCTTGTATGTTTGGGAAATGATATGAATGATATAAAATGCCAGTTTGACTAGAGAAGAGTGAACTGTTTTTTGTGTAAGCAAGTGTTTTGTTTAGTTTTACATTATACATGCTCAGTTGATCCAATTTTATAAATTTTTAGTTTATTTTTCAATGATGTAATAAAACTATGGAAGAAGTTAGCAAGTAAATGACTAGCACAATTTATGAAGTTAGGCCCATATCTCAGTGAACTTGTTCAACTTATGGTAGAAGAAATGAAATGCTTTTTTTATAAATCTCTCACTGTGGACTCAGTCAATTTGTACTGACATTACTACAGTTTTTATTTTCCATTCATTTATTTTTTAGATTTTTTTTTAACTAATGTGTAAACAGAAGTAAGAATATATATTAAAATATCTGATAGATTGAGTAAATAATAACATTCTGTTAATGTTTCAAAGAATAAAATTGTTTTTCCACTGTTAGATGCACCGTTACATAATTAGAGATACGAGTCAATACACTATCACACTTTGATAGTCGTGACAGTTTATAATATCAGCTTTCTCTATTTCAATTAAAATAGATGATTAATAGTCAGAATAATAGTGGCAGTCTAATTATATCTAGTCTTTATTGTATGCAACTTGTGTATAAAAAAAAAATACATCATCTCTTTATTTGTGACATGAATTTTTAAGACTTTAATTTAATGCTATAATTCAACAGTGCCTAAATACTGGAACAGTAAAGTGCTTTTTGATGGACTTGACTCATAAAAAAAATCTGAGTCGTATTCTTCTTATAAATAAGTCACTTTTTTTTTCTTTTGTAGAATTTCTGTAATATTGATCAAACTAGCATTTTTCTTTCTTTCTTTTCTTTTTTTTTTTTTTTTTGAGAAAATTAGAGCCCAACAATACAACAAAGGGCCATTAATCCAAGTTGACAATCCACAGTTATAAAGAATAATCAACAGATATTTGCAGGACAGAAAATATTTTTGAAAAACCTATAAAGATTAAAACTGTATACTAAGTACAGGTTTATCAGTATTCAGAGGAACATATTGAGTATCAGCTAGAAGTAATTTTATTTGTGAGACATACAAGTTATATGTATAGAATAATATTTGTCAAGCTTACATGCTCAGTTTTAAAAGCTGACAGAATTGAGATAATTGAGTTACTTCATTATAAAATCAAAAGGATGTAGCTTCATCATTGAAGAAATGCCAAAGTTAAGGTTGATTGATAGAAAGAGCAGTTGCAAATATTTTATAATTTAATTTTGTTTGGCTATTTGTTTTTAAATTAATTATTTTGAATATAGAGGAAGAAAACTGCTTTTTCACTCTCCCATGACATCATACTTACAAACAGTAATGTTCATTTTAATTGAATCATGAGTGTTATATGAATAGTTTAAGTTTTATCTGTGTTTATCAGTTTATAATTTGTTCTTTTGTTTATATAAGTGAATGAAATTTTGATTCGTATCCATGTTCTTCAGGCCTTGAAAGATAGTGTTGAAGTTGAAATTAATGACGGAGTCAGAGTAAGGACAAAAACAAACCCAGAAATGTGGCCAATACCAGATCCCATTTCATCAGAACTTCATCCCAATGTTCCAGCCTTTGTTCCTGGTCAACCTTATCCTGTATTGCCTGGTACTATTTTGCTGTGTATATTACTTGTTTTGGAAATATTAACTTATCATTCAGTTTTTGGCATCAGTGTAAAAGATCCAACAATAAATGCTTTGCTGTTGGTTGGCATGAAATTCTAACATTGTTTGAAACAAGTAGTATAAGTTAATTTTTCCTCACAAAAAAGTTATACTAATTTTAATTGCCAAATCTGTTTATTTTTGCATGTATGCCTTTATTTTTATGATCTTAAGCTTTGAAATGTATGAAAATCAAGTAATTAATCTTGCTTTAACATTTGACACTTTTTTTCTTGTTTATGCATGGATGTAGCTATTCTGTTACTGCAAGGTATCTTAACATTAATATTTGGAAAGCAAACAGTAGTTGCTGAACCATTGTGCAATTTTTTGAAACTTAACAAAAGCAAGACATTGGTTAGGGTAGATTAGAGAATTACTTTAGCTTGTTACTGGATGGGCTGTTCAGTTTTTGAATATAAGCAGACCTTTAATGATATTTATTTACCATTTAATTTCCCAAACTTCCCTTTGAAAACATAAGAAGAAAATGGGTCAAATTGGTGGTCAGAACGTTAGCCTACTTTGATGAAATATTACAGTAAACATAGATAAATCATGACCAAAAATAAATTTGCTGACTTACTTTTAGTTGATATTGTTTATAAACTTGTTTTTTTGTTGTTGGTATTTTTAAAGTTTTGTAGTAACTGTCAGGGAATTATGGGGAGTGCCCCAAAATGTGACCACATCAACATGATTTGTTTGTGCCCATCATAAGTATGGATTTGTTGAAATGCTGCCATGCATATCCACTCAGCACTTCATCTCAGCTAGTAAAGAACAAACAGACTCGTACTAGGTTTATTGATTTCATCTTGTTTGTTAATGTTGATGTGTATTATTAGCTGTTAAGATCTTTTGGAATGAATTTAATGTTTTATAGTTATATTTTTTTTGTCTCTGTCAAAAGAATTTCAATTCTTGTATTCTTCAAGATTGGGATACTGGTGCAGATGCTGACAGTGAGTCAGAACCAGAATGTGACAACAGTGAGCACTCCAATCCACCTCTCGTTGCAGAAAATGGTAAATGCCTAAACATCAGTAATGTTGAACAAGAGAATGACAACACCGATAAGCCATGTCAAGAAGACATACTAGGCAACTTTTCACGTCGACAAAATCTTGCATATAATAATTTTGGAATATCAATGGATGAAGCCTGGAAGGAAGTAAACGAAGAGCAAGACCTCCACCAAAATCCAAAGTAAGAAAGGTTTTGTTTTCTTTACTATTAAATTGCATTAATATATATATATATATATATATATAT
>NW_013667165.1:159120-163233 GCF_000517525.1 Limulus polyphemus
TCTGTTTGGTAGCAGGTCATGAAGAAAGCATAATTGTCTCAGTTATGTTTTTGAGCTTTGAGCATAATTAAGACAGGTGGAGTGGGTGAGTGTGAGAAATGTAAATTTTAAAAATACACATCAGACCTCACTAAAATTTTTGAACATGCATTTCCAGCAAAGCAGCACAAGCTGCTTTATGAGGTGTTAATCTGTATGTTCATGATACATAGGCAGTATGCATATCTGTGTTTTTCAGCAGCAAATCTGTTTTAAAAATGTAGAATTCTACGTAAATGCAAAGTCTCAAGCATTGGAGAGTACATTAGTACTAATAACCAGTCAAATAAAAACAATATCATCACTTGTACTGTGTGTTCTGTGGTACTACCCAAAGCTGGTGAGATCAATAAGCTGTGGGAGATGTTGTATACAGGAAACAAGGGTGCTTGCTGTGCCACCAGCCATTGACAGTTACTAAGTAAATTCCATTATATTGCAACAGATTGTGTTCTCAGTGATACAGCTACAAAATACTGAAGCTATTTTTATTTTACAAAGCTGTAGAACGTACAGATTTCTTTTGAATACTTTCACCGTTTCTGTATAAAGGACAATTTACGTTTAGAGATGGTGCTTTCTATTCTACATGGCTCAAGAGTTAACTCTGTCTATAAGTACCATGATTGATTTATCAATTTTAATTTCATATGCAATTTAGTTTTAAACCACACTGGAAATATGAATAAAGCAAAGACTTTTGAATTTATTATCTATGGAAGTGAATGTGGAAATGTCACTGTGTATAATTGTCAAAATAATAAGACTTATTCTTCTTAATATTCTTGGTATTTAGTAAGTAGGTTGAATAATGTGGGTGTTGGGCTAAGGATTCATTTTACTGTAGGTGTCTATGACTTGTTGGTAATAAATTTAGTGATAAATGAACAGCATGCACTCATTTGTTTTCAAAATAGTACATATATATATATTTGAAGTAGTTAAATGTGTTTACAGAAATTCCTTACACTATAGAGATCATAGTTATATCCTAAACTCTGTATAGTTCTCTTCTTCTTGTCAAAAGTCCACTTTGGCCTATTCAATTGCTTTAGAATTTCAGTTGAAAAGCCAAACTACTTTTCTCTCTTTCTATCTCACTAGTATTCCGTGTATAATTTGCTTATAATTATAGCGTGAGTTACCACAGTTGTGTACTGCTCTTCCTTTAATCGTCTAGTCCTCATACTTCAGATATCGTCTGTTCCTTTTGTCAAAGTGCACTCAAGCTGGTTCAGTTACTTTAGGACTCGCTTTGAAGGAATAAACTATACTTCTTATCTCTTTTAAAACTGTTAGTTTCCTCTAACATATTAATCATTAGGCCTTTCACTCCTACAGCAGTTAACTTTAATTCCTGTGACTTTACTTTCTCATCTGCTCTGTCTGCCTGCTGTTCCCTCTCATCTCACACTATTTATATATTTATCACTTTATCGTCTGCTCACCTTCCAGAAATCTATATATCCCCGACATCAATAAATTTCATGCAACATTTGATAGTCTCAACATCAGTGCATTATAAAAACAACTTCCAATAATTGTCTGCTTTTAACTCTCTTATTATAAAAAGAAAAAAAGAAACAATCACAAAAAATTAACTCACAAAATAATTAATTAATACTACCTATGCTAAACAGTCTTATATCTGACAATAATATTTGTGATTCTGTTAACACCTCTGTAGCACAAGTGACATGTATTGATGTATGGGGGGGGATGCTAAAAAAAAGACTTATAAGGGGTTGCACTTTAATGATTTTGTCTGAACCCTATGCTTGTAACTTTTTTATATATATATTTTAGTTTCCAGGGTTAGAAAAGGGCTAACTGTAAACTTTTGATAGTGTGGTTTAAATAATTTATTTCATACCTAAAGAAAATAAAAAATGTAGGAAAAAGAGACAAAACAAATAACACCAACTAACAAACTAGAGTGTGAATTTTAAAATTCTTGACTTTACAGGATATCTGCTGAAGTAAGAATCACATTACAGTAGCTTTTCTTTATAAAATATCCTCTGATTACAAACCTTGGGTACTGTGCATATGTGTGTGTTCTAATCCTGTTTCATATATGTGACAATCTTTACTGCCTTCTTACAGTTTTCAGATTGAGGCTGCTCATAGATATTGAGAGCTGATTAAGTAGACTACTGAAGTGAGGAATCATATTTTTTGATAAAAACCATGAATTAGAAAGACCATATAAAAATGCTAATTATAAGCATACCCAGCTAATATTTTTAAAGTGGTTTTTCATCCACCTTTTACTAATGAGAGAATTAATGCTGCCAGGCTTGCACAATGTAAATAAAGAATCTTAAGTTCAGTGTTGTACATGTAAAAGTCAAATGTAAAATAAATTTAGCAAGTAATATTGTAAAGCCTAACATCTGAAACCCTATATAATTTTTCTTTTTAGTTTACACATTATCATAAGGAAAAGAAAGATTATAGCTTTAAAACAAAGTGTTTCATTATCCATGAAAAATAATACCCAAGTGTCAGTAGTTGAATAATTTACAATATCTGTTTAAAGTTTAGGGAGATTTAAACTGTGAATGATATTATCAATTTCTTGATAATCAATCTGTATGAAAGTCAGACCTTTTATGTATTTTGTAACATAATTTCAAAGAAGTAAAAACACCATCTTGTAGTATTTAAGAATTTATTCCCAGTGGAATATCAGTAACTTTATATAGGTTTATAATATTATTTACATTTGTGGCAGTGGAAAGCAAATGTTCAGCAAATGGACAACAAACATTCTTTGTTAAATGTTCTTTAATGTAATGCTTAAGTTAATCTTTTTGTAGTTGGAAATGTGTTAAATATCAACATGAGTAAAACCAAATTATTGTTTGTATTCATTAATTTGTTTATGATATATGATATATATGGTATAAATACTTGGGCCTTTCTATTTAGTGAATCATTGCATTATAGATGAGCATGTTTCTTTAATGAGCTGGCAAAAATCTGTTATATAAGGTTTCATTTGATGCACAGTTTAAAGTAACAGAATTTGTATAAATACATGGGCTTTCCATTTTAATGAATCATTGCATCATAGATAAGCAAGTTTCTTTAATGAAGTGGCAGAAATCTGTTATATAAGGGTTTATTTGATGCACAAATTTTGAAGATACACATACTGTATTAAAAGTTATAGTATGGAAACTGTAACGAGTACAAAATGGTTATTCGGCTGACTTCGTTTTGAGAAAGTTGAAAGTTAGGGTTTTATTCTAGTTCTGTTGTTTTTTTGTTTGTTTTTTCAATTAATGCGAAGATTTTATAAATAAGTTTCTTTGTCTTACCATCTATTTTTTTTTATATTCAAGAGAAGAGAAAATTTAAATATCTTTGTGACCACATGTGTAGATACTTATTTCTATCTTTTTCAGTAATCAAAAAGATAACTGGTTTTAATGATGCCACATATGATACCAACCATTCCAATTTGGGCAGAATAATTATGATTTTTAACTCCATTACATTCATAGTCTTTGAATTCAGGTTTTTTTTCTACATTTTTTTTTGGCATAACATAATCTGGTAAATTTATTATGAGGGTGAAATGAAACAGTGACACTGTTAAGGTCATAGTCATTTAAACATTTGTGCTTCTACAGCTGTACTCAGACTAGACTCGTTTACTTTTGTGGCACTGAATAAAATAACCTATCAGAAATCATATTCTAGTCCATTCAGAAGTTGGGAAAGTTATATTAGTTTCATAAGGAAGATGTAAAAATGAAAAATTAATCTTGCCAAGAATGTGTATGTGAAAAATCATGGGTAAAAGAGTTATAAATCCAGATGCCACCCTTACAACAATGAAATTGAAGATAAATATACAAAGAAAAAGTCACAGATCAGTTTACTACATAAACATAATTATATGTAAAGGTGAAAATAAGAATAAAAATGGACTACAACAGTTACAATAGAAGAAGAAATTGCATCTTGATACAGAACTCTGGAATATTGGGACACAACTCCAAAACCAAAATACCAAAAAAATTACGAACACAGATATAAATAGAACAAAATAACCAGATAAAA
>NW_013667165.1:163959-181049 GCF_000517525.1 Limulus polyphemus
TTCCTTGTTCTCGCAATATAGCTGTTGTATTTTGATTTCATACATGAGCTACAGACCCTTATAAAGCAATAAAATTATATACTGTAATAGTTAGGAAGATCATTGTTAAGACTTGTTTTTAGGGGAAGTTTGGATGTAATCACAAAATGAGGGTTATAAAGTATTTGTTCGTTTTGAATATAGTAGTGTTAAATAAAACATGATTTTTGTTTGGTCAAATAATACTTTTATTAATACTGATTATCCTACATTGTCAACATTGTTAAAATTTAAGTGCTTGTGTTCTAGTAAGGAACTGTTTCATTATTACAGGAGAAAAAAGAGGAGGTTCATAAAGTTATTGAAGATAGGGAAGAATTGGAGTTTCAATTTGACGAAGAACTCGATACTACCCCAAATGGGAGACGTAACATGTTTACTGACTGGTGAGACATTATATTATGAAAATGAATTAGTGTTTTTAATAAGTTTGTTTCCAAGATGCTATAAAGTTTTAATCAAGATGTCTTCCTTTATTCAGTTTGTTATGTATTATAGAAATTGTTAAAATCATTGTTATATAACTTGTGTATTACTTCAACATATGGATGAATTATCTTCAATATTTTGTGATGACCTAAGTAAAAGAATTGGTCAAATGTAAAATTTAATTGGCTTAGAATTAAATAGTTTTTAAGAGTGAATTTCAAATATGGACACTTTTCTTCGTATAACTAAACCATGTTTTGCAAAAAAATGTCTGCATCAGTCAGAAAAGAGAATAATTGTTACATATACATTTAATTTTTTTTTATAATAGGTTTACTTTAAGTAAAACTTCAGGATGCAAACTGTTGAAAGAATTTATTTAATTCATTTTGTAATGCTTTTATCATGTTTGAATGAAACATTTTTAGTAAATACAAGTTGAGAATTTATTTCCATTAAAAACTATTGAGTATATGTGTTTTTTGTGTGGGTATATTATTCCAAGAATAAACCAAGCACACAGTTGGTTAATCCTTGAAATAACTGGAGATTTGAGAACAGAAGGAAGATGTAGTGATTTGCTGTAAGAGGAATGAGAAACATAAGACATAGTTTGAGGGTGGTTAAAAACAAACACTAATGATAAAGAGAACAGATAAATAAGATATGGTCTGGCTGATTATCAAGGGGTAAAGAACTATAGTATTATGGTAGAACTGAAATGTAAAACAACTAGAAAAAAACAACAATTTATTTAATCCTATCGCGACGGGTCACGTGTCAAAAATCATTTCATCGTGTTTATTGACTTGCATTCAATATTTTGTTGAACTACTATATTATGAATTTATGTCAATAAGTTTGGTATCAAATTGTTGATTATTATTCAAATTTTAGTATTATATGTTAGTTAATTTCTTAATTTAAAAGTAAATATTAAAAAAAACATTGATTTTTGTGATGTCAAAATACAAAGTCAACAGTTTCATACGAAATAGAAACTCAAATTACCGATATTGACAAGTTTGAATATAAAATAAGAACCTCTTATCTTTTCTAAATGCCTACCTCTCCATTTTTGGAAACATTTCATTTTATACACTTACTTTTATATATGACCAATCAAAAACTCAGAATGTCCCCCTAGTGGCTTTCTTAGCCATTTTAATGGACTTGGTGCCATTTCTTTATTTTTGAACCAATATTTCAATGGGGTAGGGTGTGTCTTTAGTCTGCTCACAATTTCATATTTTTTTAGACTAAAATATATCTTGGTTACTGAGCTTTATAAATTATAGTGGAATTCTGTGGTATTAATGTAGTAATTTATGATTTTTTAGTTATTCAAGTGTATATATAAAGCCTAAAAAAAATATTTTGTTTCTTATCCTCCCCGTGCAATTTTTTTAAAGAATACCGAGTACGAAGGTAATAACTGGAAGAGATAATTGTTTGCTTTACTTCTTTAGTTACTGTTCTATGTTTTAAGAAAAATAAGTTTGAGAACTTATTTCAAAATAGCAATAATCTATATACATGTATAATGTATAATAATTAAAATTTGATTGTATTATACAAAATACTATTCTACTAAAACACAGCCAAGACAGGTCAATAAAGGTGAGTTTTAATTATTGGATACGGTAACATGAGTGCTCATGCGCTACATCATAGTAGCTTCTGTATTGTTAGCCAGGCATGGCTGAAAGGTGAATATAATAAAAATAATAAATATATCTAAATGTATAAAATATATGAGATTTAATCTATTTATACTAAACATATTTTTTCGTGTTACAATCTGTAGTCATTCTAGAACAAAGAATGCATAATTTTAAATTATTTCTTAATTTTTTATGTCTGTTACAAGGATGGTCAAACTGACAGACCCCATAGAATAGGGTAGAGAAAATAACAGATAAAATATAAAGTTTTACTGAAAACAAACATTTTAAATCTACTTAATGGGTTTTAGAGATTACACAAATGAAATTTGAGATTTTTAAGATGATGAAAAATATTTTTATTCTTAACATGAAAATCACTTTGTATACAGACTATTCTAAACAAATACTCGATATATTCATGGACAAATCTTTTTTTAGTTTATTTAAAATACTCCACTAAAAAAGATATGACTTTTTGTATGTGAAAGACTTATAATGTTTACTGAAATATTGACAAATTTTGTGAAAATACACATTATATTAAAAGTTAGTAGTGTCAAATCTATAAAGACTTTAAATGAGTACAAAGGGGTCATGTGGTTGGTAAAATTGACTGAGCTCGTGTTGAGAGAGTTAAGTGAAAAGAGTAAAAGAAAACTATTTAACCATTTCTCAACAGGCATCTTTTTCTGTGCATGTTGCAAGGTTTTTAGTGAGTTACATTAAAAATTTAATTGAACTACTTTCTTTTTATGGTATACCAACAAGGATAGCATAAAAACTTAGCTAATAATCCATATTTTAATAGTATATAAGTTATAAGTTCTTAATTTAATGAGGCAATATTGAAAAAATCCTGAATTTCCCCTAGTGTGAGAATTGACATTTTCTCTCTACATATTTTCTCTAATTTATTTACCACCACTCCAAAAAATATGAAATTTATCGTAAATTACTCATTATAATGTTGTTATTGCTCAGGCGAAGCATAATTTTCATAGCCTTCAATCTTATTTGGTTCCAGAGCTATCAAATATAAAATCTGACCCCTCTTGCTATGACCACATGTCACCTCCTTTCTTTCACAAGTTGCCAGAGTTCACTCTGATATTCAATATTTCATTTATAACCAATAGAGCCATGGTTTTACTATGTCAAATGATGAATTATATTACATTGTTTTCTGTACAGAAAATTGTCAATTTTGCATTCAGCTCAAGCTTTATTTGAAAAGGAAATGCATCGATGAGCTTAGATGAATTTTTAACGGCTCTTGTTGCATAGTTTGAAAACTAGAAAAATTGTGATAATTATGGAACATTGTCTGCTTTTTGCATGTTATTATTCTATGTTTTTTGTACGTTATTTGATTAAATAAAAAATTATTTAGTGCAGTACTACTATTAGTATAAAAAAGTGTATTATCATCAACAGTTGACAGCAAAAAAAAGAAAGCCCAAGTAAGTACTTTGTTTGTTATTTTCCTTGTGTGCTCTCTATTTCTTATTATAAAAATAGGAAAATTTTTATATTAGTTAAGGTTAGATTAAGTAAAATAAATAATATTAAAAAAGGTTCACAAGGTGTGCTCGTGAGTAGCTATTTTGTTATATAATCCAATGGCGTAATGTGAGCTGCATATTTGCCAAGTGATTTAAAACTTATAATGGCATGAATAGTGGTTATACATAGTTCAGAGGGCAATAAAACAATAAAATTTAAGTATAAGTGGATGTTTACTGTTGTGAGTTTAAAACTATTTGGGATAAATAAATGTAGTTTCATGTTACAAACTGAAGTCATTCTAGAAAGAGAGAAAAAAGGTTAATTTAGTGGGGTTTTTTATGTGTCTATGAGGTCAGTCAATTTGACCATCCTTCTATAGAGTTAGGGTAGAGAAAATAGTTAAAATATCAAAAAATTAGAAAAACCTTTGAAATTTATTTAGGAGGTTTTAGAGATTACACAAATGAAAGTTTAGATTTTTAAGATTAAGAAAAGTATTTTTAATCCAGGAAATTACTTTTCACTCAGAATAGTAAAAAAAAGTATGTATTCATGGATAACTCTTCAGTAAAAATTCTTCATAAAAAATCAGATTTTTTATGAAAAAACTTGTAATTTTTACTAAAAGTCTGCCAAATTTTGTGAAGATACACTTACTATATTAAAAGTTATAGTATGGAAACTATAATGAGTACAAAGTGCTTACGAGGTTGTCAATTCCACTGACTTCGTAGCAAGAGAATTGATATAAAGTAGGTGAGAATAACCTTTACTGAAAACAAGATCAATCACACACAGTCAACAGGTATTGATGGAAACAGTGAAATGAGGATAACTTCCCAGCAAGTCTGGCTCTTTCAACATACAGAAGTAAATCTGCTTGAAAATGCCCCCGGTGAGACAGCAGTAAGTCTTTGGGTTTACAATGCTAAAATCAGGGGTTTGATTCCCCTTGGTGGACACAGCAGATAGCCCAATGTGGGTTTGCCATAAGAAAACATACACTGCTTGAAAATGTCAGAGCTGTTTTACAGCTCACCATCTCTGTAACTGAAGAGTCAGAAAATTGTATAACAAGAATCCAGAATTTCTTTGTCGATGTGACAGTCACAGAGCTTGTATAAGATTAAGCAGGATGCAATACACATTTCCACGAAGCAGTGGATAGCACATGATACTGAATGGATTTAGTATCTTATGAATTTGAATTTTTGAAAAACATTTTTATAATCATGAAATATATATTGTAGTTGAGTGAGATGTGTGGTATTTGCATACCAGATATGAAAAGCTTCAGGAGATTGTGTGTCTCGCTGTAGTGTTTACTTGTTTGTTTTGCAGGCCAGTGGAGATTGTCTCAATGATCATTTCAAATTTCCTATGTTTTCTTTAAATAATTTTTAATAAGTTATATTCCTTATTTTACAAGATAATTTATTCGAATATAATATTGTTGTGAGCTATATTTTTAATACTTTAATTTTGGTGTTAGCTAGAGGATGCATGATGTTAAGTTCTAGAATGTTCAGAAATAGAGTGATTGAGAGACTTTGTGAAGTGTCTAAAAGCAGTGCTTCAGATATGAATATTAGTAGATAGCTAGTTCTGTAGTGGTGAATAGTTAATGAGTATTGAGTAGTTGATTTCTATTGGTAGTGTTTTGTTTTAAGCTAGCAATGGAGTGTTTCTATCAATATTAGTTATTGTGTAAGTTCAATTACTCTATCAGTTAGCAGTGAAATAGTATAAGTAAGTTTATTTTTATGTTATTCCTACTACCTTTAGCAAGGTATTTCCATTTGAATGTCATTTGTAAACTTAGACTTGCAAGTAGAACAGTGTATGAGCTTGTGGAACATTAAGGAAGAAATAAACTGCTTTTTTTTATCCTTATATGGATTTGATTTTTCTTGATTTTTTGCCAAATAATGTAGAAGAATTTGACTAATGAAAGAACAACATTACAATAAATTAACTCAGAAAGAGACATGCTACTTAAATAAGAATTAAAATCATAAATAAGTCTGATTGTTGACATGATTGAAAAGTACAGAAATAAGTAGAAAAGAGCATCATTGTGGTAGAAAAGAACATTAGTGATAGAAACATCTAGGAATGAATTATTAAATCCAAAGGCTAAACCAACAGTACCTCTTTTTGCATCAGCTCAAGAGTTACAACCCAAAACATTATCTCCTACAAAAATGAAATAGGAGAACTTATTTGGTCTACAGCTGTTACCACTACTGCTGTGCCATCTCTTATTATGGTGGGAACGAAGTCATACCAGACTGAGTTAAAAATAATTTCCAGAGTGAATTGGTGGAATATTGAACAACAAGCTAATTATCTTGCTACTTATTCAAAAGAAGTACCTTTGATGACATTAAGTAACCTTCCAGCTTAGAGCATTAACAATTATCTAGCATTAGTAGCTGCCTTATCCAACAGGTTTGGAGTGACACATTAGAAGGAATCATCCAGAGCAAAGTTATGGAATGGGGTACAGAGAAAAGAAGAAACTTTAGATGAACTTGTGGAAGATTTGGAAATATTTTCTAAATTATTTTACTTGGATGCTCCTTGTGAAATATTGGATTTATTGGCATGTTATTAATTTATAGATGCTGTAACAGATGAGGATATTAGAATTAAGCTGAATCAAAGTAGGTGTACATCTTTAAAGAAAGCTCTGCAATTGACAATGGAACTAGAATCTATTAAAGTTGCAGATAACTAGCTAAAGACACCATCTTGAAGTTATGGGTTCTTTAAATCAAGCAGTATTTAAATGTTAAATCACACTGAATAAATGGATTAGTTAGACAACTAGTGTCACAGAATGGAGGAAATAAATCACAAGCTAATATGTGTTTGATGTGTATTGAAAGCACAAATTACTAGGAACTAAAGATAAAACCAGAAAGAGGGATCTGTTGCAAATGTGGGAAATCTGGCAATTATAGCCGAGACTGTGAGGAATCAAGATCTGTTATCACAACAAGGAGATAATACTCCAAGGATGAGTCTTGAAGCTTAACCAAATCAAAGAACAACAAAAGGTTAACCAGATATCAGAAAATTGGAATTAGTTGGACTAATGAGACAAAGTGCAACTTACCAAATTTGTTCCAAATGAGTTTATTGATGGGAAGTTCTGCAGTATATTGATTGACATTGGTTCTACAGCTACTATAGTTCAAACCAATTTGGTAATGAAAGTGGGAAATAGCCGTCAGAGATGAGGAAAGAAGAGAAAGTGATACGAACAGCAAGTGGAGAGTTAGCAGCTACCCTTACTGCAGGAAACTTTTCTATGCTCATTATTTAGGGGATAATTACTATTGAGGAAGAGTACATATTGGTAACTGACTTCATGAAGAGACATTGATGCAAGGTTAAGCTAGTTTCAAGTAACTTCACAATCTGTGATCAGGAAACCCCTGTTGAGCTTTTTGTGACAAGAAGAAGAACAACTATTGTACCAACCAAGAGTGGTATACTCATACCAGCACTTGTTAAAAATAAATTATTTGTAGTGAATGGACCATAATAGATCCAAACATTCCAGCATGTCCTAATGGATTAACCAAATGTGCAGGGTGTGGGTCAAAGTTTGCATGCCAAGACTTTTTACAGAGAGCCAATAAACTTCATATTATGTACTTGATGTTAGTTTTCAACTGTTCATTTTATCCCACAATTCTGATCAAGCAAAATTTTGTTGTAAAGGAAATACCAGATATAGTATACAGGTATACTGAAAAAAACTGTTAAGTATGTATTTTGGATATTCTAGTGGTTCTACAAATGTAATATGTAAAATATGTGATGGACAAAATCATTTTTATTCTTCATGTGAACATCACCTTGCACTCTGACTTATCAGATGGATGTCATCAATTCACAGAGTACAGGTAGTTTTGTAACTTACAATTTTTTATGTACAACAGACTTGTACATTTTACTGAAAGCTTGCCATATTTTGTATAGATAAACATTGTAATCTTGGAATTATAGTCAACATTCCTTCTCCATTATGATTTTGGTTTATTGGACCAACCCCATATACATGTGGTAATGGTTGGTAGGACTCTTATGGATCTAAATATTAAAGATGCCATAAACACAATAAATCATAAAATTTGGGTATAATCTAGATGGTACATTGCAAGATGTGAGGCTGTACAGGTGTTACTTTCATATCAAAGAACATCAAAAGTAGGCACCGTTGAGAGAAGATGTAGGAAGTCTGATGCCAAATCCTTTCATAAGCCCAGCCTACCACCTTGCTTACAAGAACTGTATGGCTGGAGCTGTGCAGGTTTTACAGTTGATCAGTGCCAGAGATGACATCACTGAATATTAGTGTACCTTCTCCATTGTATCTCATAATTTAGACCCAACAAATTAAATATCTCATAAGGTTGATTCTGGAGATGGAGCCTCAATACATCATTTAATCAGATGACTTTCTCATGCAAAAAATACTGAGGCTTTCAAAGAAATAAGGAGCTATAGAACCAAGTACTCTTTATTGGGCATCAACTATTTTACTTGTGAAGAAAACGGATGGAACAACAAGGTTTTGTGTGCATTACTGAAAGGTGAATGAATTCAAAAAGAAAGATGCCTTCTCACTGCCAAGGATTGTCTCTACTTCAGATACTCTATCTGGATCAAAAAGGGTTTCAGTAATGAATTTTAAAGGTGGATATTGGCAAATGCTACTTGACAAAGCAAGTGGAGAGAAGACAGTTTTTATTGCAGGAAATGAATTGTGGCAATTTGTTGTGATACCATTTAGATTGTCTAGTGTTCCTGCTACATTTCAACAATTAATGGAGTGTGCTCTGTCTGAAATACTCTGCATCATCATTATCATCTAATTGGATGACCTAATCGCACATGCGAAGACCTTTGATAATGCTTATGAAGGGCTAAGAAAAGTTCTAGGTGGCATTGAAGTGGCTGGTGAATTTTTGCAACCTAGATGGTTTCAAAAACTTCTGGTGTACAACCTTGACATCATGCAGTGCATTTGACAGAACCATAGGAATGCATTATCTTGAAGACCATGTGTTGCTGAAGAATGTAAACACTGAAAAGAGGGAAGAACTAGATAAGAATGACTACCAACCTAAAGTTCAACATGTTATAATCCACATGTGACATCCACAAGTGATGATGATGAACTAACATGGCTAAATACTCAGCTGAAACTGCTTAGGCAAAAGGTGTGAGTTTGAAACCAATTATCAAGTGGATCATGAATAGTGCAGAAAAATTCTTATGGCAAATAGTTGCTCCATAAACCCAAAGAGAAAGATGTACTGGGCAATCTGAGATTCATTATGCTTATAAGAGTACATGTTACAAATGGGAAGGTACCAGTGGACAAAAGCAGTGGCTAAAGTTGATATTTCCACAGTCTCAGCATTTTGAAACATACTGTCACCTCCGCAACTTTCTAATGGCTGGACACTTAGGTGTTAAGTGACACTGAAGCAAGTAAGAGAACACTTCTATTGGTTTGGGTACTGGGGATATATAGAGAGTTGGTATAAAACATGATCTCTGCTGTGTGTGAAAAGGTCCACAAAAGAAACAGCATGAGCAGTTACAGCAATATTGTCATCACTTACGAGAGTTGCTGTCAGTTTGTTTAGTCCTCTGCCACAGTGTAACTGCTGATAAATACATAAAGGTTATGATTGACTATTTCATGAAATGGTCAGAAGCATATGCTGTTCTAAAACAGGAAGCAGAGACTAGCAAGGAAACTCATCAAAGAATTTCTTTCAAGATTTGGTATGTCTATGGAACTTCATTCAAATGATGGATGGAACTTTGAATTTGTCTTGCTTGTTTCTATTTTTGAGAGTATGATGGAGAGATACAACCACACACTTTTAAGTCAGTTAGCCACTTATGTGGATTAACACCAGAAAACATTGGATCAAGATCTTCCACTGTTAATGATGAGCTATCCTACAACAGTACATGAATCTACAAGCAACACACCATCATCACTGATGTTTGGGAGAGAATTTATAGTGCCATTGGACCTTATGTACATTAATCTAGAGGAGAGCCTTACACAGAATATATAGAGATATGTGTGATACATGACTTTATCTGGGAAAGATCTAAATCAGCCAGTGATGAGCTGAAGAGTCATTAAGGTGTTAATGCCGATAAGACTGGATTCCACTGTAGTGTAACGATATGGCTGTACAATCTCCTTTGCATGAAAAGATAAACTCCGAAGCTAAGCAGATACTTGGAAGGGCCGTATGTTATACTGAAAAAATTCAATGATGTGGTGTACATAATGAAGAACGATAGATTATCCACTTGATCTTATTTGGAAGTACTTTGGTTTTAAAATGGCCAACTGGGTAACTTCAGAGAAGAATTTGTCAGTGGAAACTCAACCCACTAAGGATCCCAGGGTTCCTGTTGAGACCACTTCTAAAGGATCAACAAGGATAGAGCCTTCAGTGGAATCATTTGATCACCTACCTAAGCAACACGACAGCCAGAGATGACAAGGGATAATAGGATATCCATTTGTATATCATGGGCTTTGTAAGAATAAACCACCAAAAGGACTTAGTGAATGGACAGTTTAGTCTATTGTTTTATTTTTGTAAATTAGATGTTAGCTAATGAGCAGAAGACTTTAAGTACTAGAATACCTAGAATGTTTGGGAATATAGTGATTGAGAGATTTTGCAGTGTATCTAGAAACAAGGCTACGGATATAGATTTGAAGAGACAACTAGTTTGGTAATGATAAATAGTGAAAGAGTATTTTGCTTTCAGCAAGCAGTGAAGTTTTTAGTTTCGGTGAAATGTTTTTATCATTGTTAGTTATCACATATTCTCAGTTACAAAGTCAGTTAGCTGTGAAATTGTTATCCTTATGTTAAGTGTACTGGCCCTTATTTTCACCAAATTATTTAAAAAGAACCAAGCCAATGAAAGAAGAGTATTAGAACAATGTCAAGTAAATGCTAAAAATTACATGGAACATGCTGACTGCTACAAATGGTATTTTCCAAATTTTAAATTAATTGCATTTTTAAGAGAGTTTTTAGATGCAATTTGAGTGTGTGTGTGGAAGCATGTTATTTAATATAGTTTGTGATAAATTTGCTGAAAAAATAACGTATTTACAGAATTACTGATTATAACTTGAGTTGAACCGAGTTAAAATTCATGGGTAACGGTTATTTCACACATTAAATTTTATGTGGTTGTAAATATTATATTTTAGCAAATGATTACCACTTTCTCAATTATTGCAGTATATGCCACACTGTATAATAAATATATAATTTTAAAAAGCAGCAGCATATTAAAGCTCAATACTTCTTATGTTAAATACCCTGAATATTTGTCTGATGCTAAAGTACTAGGTTGAGATAAATTGAAGAACATAACTTAAAAATGATTTTTTGGTCTGACATATTTTATACCAATCTCAATCAAGAGAAAGTAGTCATTAGTTTGTTATACATCTGATTTTAAACATCTTTTTATTTAATTTATTTTAATATGTTTTATAAGAATAATTTTTGATGCATGTACATGTAACCCAAAATATACAGTAGCAGTTGTAATTCTTGAGTCCAAAAATTCACAAGTACTTGCATGAGATAACTAGTAACTAAAACAAAGAAAATTTTGAAAACATCTTTAATATAGTTAGAAATATTTTTTGTGAAAAATATCAATCATACATTCTTCATTGAAGTGGCACTTCTTGAATGTGGTATTCAAACAGTCTCTTGGCAAGATATAGATAATCTTTTAATTAAGTCTCTGGGAAACTGGTCTGACACCAGAATGTGTTACTTGCTTGTGGCTGTTGGTGATAATATCTTTTTATCAAATAGTCACCACTGTTTTGAGAGACTTGCATTGAATTCACTGTTAGTCCTCAGACTGCTGCATAACTTGCACCTTAGTCAGTAATCTTGAAATGATGAAGAAATACAGCTGCTAATTTATTCCCACATCTGTAATGCAGTTTGATATTTGTTTTTGCCTTGGACTGTCAGCAATGAATATCTGCTTTACCTAAACAACCATCAGTATATTTAGACTCACATTAAAAGTGCATTTATAATGTTTACAGGTTAGTCTCTTTGCAACAATAATATGCTTTTACTAACCGTAAGTTGGGCAGAATAAAATCTCTGTAATTCAAATAATGAGCAAGACACAGATAATCAGGAGTGGTGATTGTTTTTTTATATTTTTGAACCCAGCCTGGTCAATTAGATATGAAACTGCACTGAAATGTCAAAATGTCTTATACTGTGATTGACTGTGGTAGAAATGTGAAAGTTGTCCTCCAAAATGTATGATCTTCTGATTCAAATAGTTGAAAATATGTTGCACATATAAAGATATATAAAGTATTATTTGCTTTTACTGTAATTATATATAATATTAATGTTCACCTTCTAATAAGATTAGTTATGCAGTATCATTTAACTCTGTTCACACATTTATGTATTAGAAGAATGTCTATAGCTCTGTATATAGCTCTATAGCTCTTGGGAGAATTTATAGTAAAGTCAGCATAATATTTACATATATTTTGAATTTCATTTGTTGTTTATTGGAGTCTTATTACAGTGGGGTGGGAGTAGGGGAGTCCATGCTGAATGTGACCACTGTATTTCCAGAAATACTTTGGGGTTGAGACTTGCTTACTGCAGTTGCCTTGAAGGATTGTTTGAATATATCACACAAGTGACAAATTAACAGGACGAAGAACAAGAAAATAAAACTTTTTTAATAATATAAAATTAAGAAATACTGTATCTTTATGAAACAAACTATTGATTGTTCTCATTGTATTTTTGGTATGGTTCATTTAACATTTGAAGCTTAGTTGATTGGTTTTGCAGCAAAAATGAAATAAAAAATATGAACTTAGAATATTTTATGATATTATTGTCTATTGAAAAACCCCATCTATTCTAGTTTTTCTAATCAGAGTTTGTTAACTAGTGAAAATGTGTACTTTAATATATTGTCGACAACTGTAGTTTTTCTCTTATATTTATATAGGTCTGATGATTCAGATTATGAATTGGGAGATCATGAAATCAATAAGATTATTATTGTAACACAAACACCGCCTCCTCGGAAACATGAAGGTTATGACAGGACTGGTGACTGGATTACACGGGTGAAAATGACTCAAGATCTTGCCAAAATAATTAATGATGGATTGTTTTACTATGAAGAAGATCTCTGGAGTCAGCCAGAGTTGGTAAGTAAGAAAATAAATTCCTTGAATTGCATTCCATGCAATTTATGTTTAATTATTAATAAAACTAGTAAAAAAATTATGATTCCAAGAAGTGAAGTCAGTTACACTTGTTTTATAGGACATGATAATGTGCTGTAGAAGGTTTAATGAAGTGTGGCTTCAGTAAATCTCGTGGTGTAAACTTGTCAAATAACTTTGTAATATATGATATGTTATTATTTGTATCTATAAAATTACAGTTAGCTCAGTAACTGTTAAGATCATGAGAATCATTTGTGAAAACTATTGTACAAAGGAGGTACTGTTATTGATTTATGGACTGTTATGTCTAAAGACGACCATGAAAGAGCAGTGGCCATATTACAAAGAAAATTAGTTGGATAATAATTTGGAGTAATAGACAGAGAATTAAAAAAAATATTAGATTTTAATGGACTTTGTTGAAAAAATAGGTTGTTACAAAATATGCAGAAATGATATGTCATTCATACTCAATGAAATTTTATTGTTAGGTGCAACAGGCTCATAGCATATTGATCTAATGCAGTGCTTCCCAACCTGGGGTCCGCGAAGGTAATACTAGAGGTTCATGAGCTATTTTCTTTAATTAAATATTGCACAAAAGGACACAGAATTATAACATCTAGAAAGCTGTGACAATTTTATAAATGTCACATTTTTTCTGGCTCTCTAAGTATGTGAGAAAAGCAAGTAGTAATAATGCTAAGCTCTTCGATGCATTCTAATGGGAAAAAATTCAGAACATAATATCAATAAAGCAACATCAACCATCTAATTAAACAAGTAATTTTTTTTAATACTGCTTTTCTTTTAATTGCACATTCAATTATATATGTTTTTTATTTGATGGTGAAAATGATTAATTAACCCTATCTGCTCGGGCATCATTTACTGCGAATGTCACGAGGTTTTATTGGCTCACATTCAAACTTTTATGAAACTACTTTTTGTTTGTGTAAAAAACAATTAGCATATCATAAAATCATAGCTAATAATCCATATTTTATTATTATGTAAGTTTTATGTTCTTAATTTTATATGGCAATATTTGAAAAAATCCTGAATTTCCCCAACTTTGAGAAGGGTGACATT
Source organism: Limulus polyphemus (assembly GCF_000517525.1). NCBI lineage: Eukaryota > Metazoa > Arthropoda > Merostomata > Xiphosura > Limulidae > Limulus > Limulus polyphemus. The sequence continues at coordinate 178,009 of NW_013667165.1, forward strand.
TTTTGTAGGCATCCCATCTTCTCTATTTTATTCACCAAGCATCCAATAAGTATGAAATTTAAAGTAAATTACTCACTATAAAATTCTCATTACTCAGACAAACCATAATTATTATAGCTTTCAATTTTGTTTGGTTACAGAACCATCAAATAGAAAACCAGACCCCTCTTGCTACACCCACCTGTCACATCCTCTCTTTCAGGATTTGTTAATAGTTCTCTCTTACTCTTAATACATACTATATTATGTATGACCAATAGAAATCCAAGGTTTTTATCTATCAAATGACTTATTATATTATGCTGTTTTCTGAAGAGTGAATTGTCATTTACTTTGTCAGTACGAGCTTTGTTCCCATAGGAAAGATAACGATTATTTTGGATAAACTTATAACGGCTCTTGTCACATAGTTAGAAAGCCAGATAAATTGTGATAGTTATGGGAAATTGTCTGCTTTTTACATGTTTTTATTCTATCGTCTTGGGTGCATTATTTAATTAAATAAGAATAATTTTGTGCATTACTACCACTAGTATAAAAAAAGTAGAGTTAAGTGTCATCAACAGTCAACAGCAAAAAAAAAGTACTGAGGTAAGTACTTCATTTCCTTTTTTCATGCTTATTCTTTATTTATTATTATCAAAGTAATTAAAATGTAAAAATATGGATCTCTTTAGGTTAGTTAAGGTTAGATTAGGTAAAATAAGTAATAATATAATAAAAATGTTTCAAGAGGCACACACATGAGCAGCTCGTGGGTAATGTAATGTGAGTTGCACATTTTCCAAGTGATTTACAACTTATAATGGCATGAATAGTAGTTAGACAGTTCAAAAAGCAATAAAACAATTAAATTTGATTATAAATAGATATATATTGTTACGAGTTTAAAGCTACTTAGGATAAATTAATGTAGTTTCATGTTACAATTTGAAGTCATTATGGAAAGAAAAAAAGGTAATTTACATTTATTTGAATTTTTTTTAGTTGTTACAAGGTCGGTCAAATTAACCAAACTTATATAGAGCTAGGGTAGAGAAAGTAACAGATAAAATATAATTTTTTTTCTGAAAACAAACATTTGAAATGTATTTAGGAGGTTTTAGAGATTGCATAAATGAAATTTGAGATTTTTAAGATGGAGAAAAGTGCTTTTAATCTTAACATGAAAATCTCTTTGCAAATGGATTATTCAAAACAAACACTCCATATATTCAAGGACAAATTTGTTTTTAGCTTAATTAAAAATACTTCACTAAAAAATATAATTTTTTGTATGTGAAAGACTTATAATGTTTACTGAAAGAATGTCAAATTTCATGAAGATATACACATCATATTAAAAGTTAGTGGTATCAAATCCATAAAGACTAAATGAGTACAAAGAGGTAATGTGATCGGTCAAATCGACCAAGACCATACTGAGAGAGTTAATAAAAACAGTTTGTGGGTAGACAGAATCTTTCAAAAACATGGGCTCCGTGGGGAAAAAAATAATAATAAGCAGGGTCCTTAGTGGTTAAAAGGTTGGGAACCACAGATCTAAAAAGTAGGTGGCTTGAAGGTCTTTTGAATGACACAATTAATTTAAAGAGTCAAGTGGCTTAAATCAGTTCTTCAGTGAAATATGTGAGCTTTTGGGGTTGAAATTCTTGATGCCATCAAAGTACCTTTCTCAGAGATGGTTTTTCAATTGATGATGTTTCTCTGAGCATATTTTAAAGTGTTCTACTTTGCTTTTATATTTAAAGATTTGAAATACAGCTACCCCAGTCATACTGGCAGTGTAAAAGAATAGGAATGTTAACATGGGCATGTGGTTAAAGAGAAATCAGGAAACAATGACAGATGATGTAAGTAATTGGAAAAATAGGATGCCAGAGTAAGGATTTTTCAAGCCACTAAAATAGAACTGCAGCTTTTGTTTTTCACACTATTTTAAGAGTTATATGTAATGGTGTTTCAATCCATGGATATCATAATCTACCAGTTTCGTGACTGCCAGCTGCAAAAGTTCCATCATTTTCAGGCCAGAAAATCCATGAACTTGGAGACATTATGGATGGAAAGTTCATTATGGATAACAAGAACATGCATGTTTGGTATGGTGCATAAATAATTATCAGGGAGACAGACTTTAGTAAAAGTTTAAAAATCAGAAAGCAGATGCATAAGCTGCTTCTGCCAAATATGTGCAAGAAAAAAGACCATTTGACTAGAGGTCATAGTGTATTGTGGAAAGTGAGTCAAACACTGCTTCACTACTTAAATCACGTTTTTGACACAGATGAACATGATCAGCTTCTATACCTTCCCCTGGTGGGACAGTGGTAAGTTTATGGACTTACAACACTAAAATCTGGTGTTTGAGGGGTCTGATTCCCTGTGGTGGACACAGAAGATACTAAAAAAAAAGTGGCTTTGCTCTTAAACTAACACACACATACACAAACCAGCTTCTACATGAAGTTTTGAGATATCAGTTAGACTTGGCACTTCTACCATGTGGTGAAGAGGAAGATCTAACTAAATGATGGAGTCAATTTCACAATCAGGAAAATATCTAGCACTTTTCAAACATGTAACGGCAACTCTGTTTTTTATAGATTAAAAGTTGAATCCTCATTTTACATCATATGAGATATAACGAACCCAAAGTATAGCAGGGTGAATGTGGAGACTTCAGGATGTTAAACATGCTCTACAGGTATGATAAATAACAGCTACTACTTACTTCATCAGACTTGACCTCATGACCCAGTAAACAGGTGACTTTGCAGAAACTTGAGAACTGAGGTAGGAAGATACTAATTGGTGAAAGAACTTAGAAAGAAAATTGTCAGAAAGATGCACGAACAATTTGTAAGTAGAAAGCCAGACAGTAAGGCTATGAATATTGTTACGTCTCCGTTTGTTAATTGATTTTTCTGTAACTTCGTTCCGACGAAACTTTAACGACACAAGTCTTTACTTAATAAAACTGGTTTATTCCTTCCGAATATAACTTTACGATACACTTAATTTCAATATTCGCGCTAAAA
>NW_013667165.1:181075-183081 GCF_000517525.1 Limulus polyphemus
GGCGTGAGAATAGTCACGTGATCTTGATGACGCAACAATATATTGGATGACAGTATCTGAAGAGATAGGGAACTTTATCAGGCAAAAGAAACAGTGGCTTATGAGGTACAGCCAGAGAAAAAGAAATGTGATTTTGGTGTTTGGCAAACTTATAAGACAATGCAGCACAACTATATGTTTACATTTAGAAATTTCTTATTGGTTATTAATTTTTTATACATGTGTCATATTTAAAATGTTGCATTACTTGTCTGGTTTTAATTTTTATGCAATTAAAACATTTATAGGTACCTATAGTATACATTGCAGAGTTTGGACAGGAACAGTTACATTTATATTTTATAAAGTCACTGACCTTGATGTTAAACATGTTAACATTCTAAGGAAATTTCTGCAGAAAGGCACCTAGATACAGCAGAAGTTACATCAGTTCTGCCAAAATCTTTTATATTGCTTTTGATGTACATGGAATTTACACTTAAAAATGATTTGTGGTATTCCATATACAATTTACAATTAAATTTCTTGATGAACAGGCTTTGTTTTTGAATTTTTTATTTGTTAAATCCTTGAATGCTTATTAAAAATGGTAAAAGTGGTGTAAGGAGAGGCCATTTTCCATTCTTATGCCTTCAAGATGGCTGAAATTTGTTTTAAAGAATGTTTATTTTTGTTATAAATGCATATTTTAAAGAAAAGCAGCTATTCAGTTGTAAATTATGTGTATTAACCAATCAAGATTTATATGGCCATGCATGTGAGTGTTTAATTTCACAGTTTAAGATTCTGTTTTTGAAATCAAATTCTGTTATTTAACAAAATAAATTTGTGTTATTTGATCTAATGCTTAGTTTTGCTGAATAGTTCCAATTTCTTATCTCAGTTGGTTGAAATTGAAATCACTTCTTGATTAGTTGAATAATGCTCTCAGTTTTATTGTTTTATTTTGTTGGAAAATTAGTGACTTTTTACAAGAACCTTTAACATTATTCCTTTTATTATAGTTTTCTTTACATGAAAAGCCATAATAATCTAGGTTTGACTGACAAAGAAGTGGTACCAAATATAAGCAATGCTTTTCTGATACTTTGTTAAATGCACTAGTAAATAAGTTGGAAAGAAGTACAGAACATTTATAAATAATTCATTATATTGCATAAGATAAAAATGTTACTTGCAAAATTAAAAACACAACAAAAAAAAAACAGCAAAATAACAATTCAAACACAATTTACTATCCTTGGTAGTGCATGGGACTTTTGCCATATTGAGAATGTGCAGGTTTACTTGTTAACATTTTCTATTACTTATTTTCATTCAGTTGATACTTTGTATCTTTATCACTTGATTTTTGGAAATCAATGCAAGACATTCTTAAAACTTTAATTGGTATTTTTTTATAGGTGGAAAGACAGTATAAAACAATAGAAGTTATATCTCAGGAAGAATTTCAGACAATTGCACCACCAGCACCTGTCATTGCGAACCAGTGTGTGCCTCCTCCACCCCCACCATCAGTTGATATTGATGATGTGGGTCATTATCTCTCTCGATCAGTTCCTGCTAATGTTCCAGAAACTCCAAAAGATAGAACTCGATTTCCAGCCACACCTCGAAGTAGGAAAAACAACACAGTTGCTCCTCGTTTTTACCCCGTTGTGAAAGAAAAGAAACCGGTAGACCAACAGGTAAGAAAAAGAGGGCTTAATTATTACATTATTTATACTTTAGTGTTCAACTTTTTAGTTTTTTTATTGCACTTCTTGAACGTTTAGGTAACATGTTCTCAATATTTGCTTTATTACCAACAATTACTAATGGAGATTCATGCAGTATTCCACATCTTGAATAGTTGGTAAATGGAAACAAGATCAAACAAGATGGCTGCATTAATTTTGGGCTGGTTAAAAAAAGTGAGAAGTTTAAAAAATTATAAGGCTCCTTGGCCAGATAATATTTTCCCAAGGGTTTTGAGGGAGGTTAAAGATTGGATAGGTGAGCCACTT
>NW_013667165.1:184057-186013 GCF_000517525.1 Limulus polyphemus
CATACACGACAATTAGAAACAAAAACAATATTGATATTTATTACATTTGACAATTCTCCATTCAGAAATCAACATTATTTAATACATCATTTGGTAGATGAAAACCTTGGCTTTCTATTGGTTATAGATAATATAAAATTACGTGCAAGAAAAAACTATTAACAAATCCTGAAAGAAAGTGGTTTTAATTTGTCAAATGTTGTTTAACAGAATTTGTTTTGAAAATAACTTCTTTTTTTTTATCTAATTTCAAATAAACTTTTCACTTCCTTTCATTAAATTTGTGACTATCATATTTAAGTAATCAAAATATCCAAACATGTTGGGAAATCTTTTTGACTGAATAAGGGCTTTTAATGTCATCACTGGAAAACTGTATAACAAAATATTTCAACTGTGATCAAAGTTTGTTAGTTTAGCACTGTAGTTGAAATCATAAATTTTTAACTTTGACCATTTTCTTAGAAAATAATGTTTTTTTATTTGCGTTATTGGAATTCAATTACAATATTTTGTTGAAAAATAACATTTTTTATTTAGAAAGATACAACTCTTGACAACAGTATTGGTCAGTAGAATTGAGAGAAATACATTTACACTTTAAGGGTCTCTAGTGAACCTATAGCAAGAAGATGATAATTGTTCTGGGGAATGCAAGTTTTTCAAATATTAGTTTGATGATTGGATTACTGCTAAACTTTGGAATTCTGTGACAGTTTGTGATTACTCACAGACTAAATATATTTTTTATTTGTTGGGTACAAATTATAGATGTATTAATTTTCTAAAATGGAGATTTCCATAAACACTTCTGTATATGTTTCTGTAATTTACTTGTTGCAAAGGATGGGTTGCTTCTTATTGATGGATTCATTTAGTGCCTTTTTTATGAATGAATATCATTTTATATTAACAAGACGTTTACCTAGCAGATATTTGTGTTAGTACTGATAATATTTTTATAGACTCCAAGAAAGCAGAAGACTAAGTATAGTAGTAATCCACCTGTGGAACATCATATTGGCTGGGTAATGGATAGTAGAGAACACCAGCCACGGTCTCGAGCAAGCTCATTAAGGTATCAAAATTGTTAATTTGTACTTGTTGTCATATTAATATTTTTTTGTGAAATTTAATTTTTTTAAAGTTTTGTTTACAAATGTAGAAATTATAAGCTTTGAAAAGAACTTCTGGTATTGTTTACTTTTATGAACTTTTAAAACTAATTTTTTAGAAAATATAGTACAAGTTGACTTTTGAATATTCTTATAATGATATAAAGAACCACTTTTCAGTGTTCTTTAACGTAAAGTTGTGTACTTGTTTCCAGTGAAAATATTCCAACTGAAATCTTATCTGCAAGCTATGGAAGTACACCTCACTCACTACCAGCCTTTGAACATCCCAGTCATTCATTGTTGAAGGAAAATGGATTTACTCAGCAGGTTTACCACAAGTATAGAAGTCGCTGTTTAAAAGGTACTTAAAATTTGAGTCACAAGAAGGATGTATGCACTGTTTTATATCATTCAGCACACCATTTTCACCCTTTTTACTTATTTGTAAAAAGGGTTATAATATGTGAAAGTAACCACCTAACATTAAACAATCTTATTAAATGAGGCTGAAGATCTCTCATCACACTGTGGTTTCACAATATACTCCAACCTTTCTTTTTGAAAACAAACTAATGAAATAGGAACATCTTGTAATTTTGACAACTTTTAAATTTTTGCAGAGAATTTCTTTCACTGAATACTTCTATTCTTTCCATAAGGATTACCTATACATATACCCAGTTCCTTCCATTTTAAAAATAGGGTGACTTAAAAAGGCAGTTTGGCATTCTGTCCAATTGTAATGGTAGATCTTTTTCCACATCTACCCCATAACAACTTCTATGTAACAAGTTTTATTATCTGGAAGCTTTTTTTTTGTTCAGAAATGTACTTCAAC
>NW_013667165.1:186842-206650 GCF_000517525.1 Limulus polyphemus
TGATATGAAACGTAGCTGTTCTTGATATATTGTGATATGGGCTTACTTCTCCATGGTGTTGAGTGGACTCTCCTTTCTTTCATATAGCGTTTTCATCTTTATGAACTTATACCTTTTAATTTGTAGAAATACTACTAATAATGTAAATAATATTTAAACATATAAAGTAATACATGTTTTTGTGGTTGGTTTTTATCCATATACAGAAAGAAAAAGGTTGGGACTTGGCCAATCACAGGAAATGAATACCTTGTTCCGGTTCTGGTCCTTTTTTCTTCGAGAACATTTTAACCGTAAAATGTATGAAGAATTTAAGAGACTAGCATTAGAAGATGCTAAAGCTGGTTATAGGTAAGTTTCTAGTCTGTATAAAAAAGAAAAAAGGTTTGATAAAGAGAAAGGTAAAACTTTGATATTCTATGGCCCTTATGATCATTTATTGAAAAATTAAGTTTTTATTTAATTATTTATAGTTTCAGAACTACAGAACATAAACTTTCAAACATCATTAATATTGTACGTACAAATCTGTTAAATGGTTAATATTTATAATGCAAAATAAGTTGAATGTAAATTTTCCAATCAGTATATATTAAGTATGTTGAATTTATTAATGGAATATTTAAAGATTTGAATCTTCCATAAAGATATAATTTGAAAATGGTGAAGTTATGTATTATGATTTTAAAAAATATTATGCTGTTAAAAACATAAATATCCTTTTGTCTGCAGCCATTATTTTGAAATCATTTTTGTGTCCTTTATATAACACATTGATTTTATTTTATTAAGTTTTCATAAAAGCTACCCACATACAATTTGGTAAAATAATTTTTGCACATTTATTTAATGATTTTCCATCTCTTTTGAGAACCATTCTGTAACATTTACAAGAGTTACATTACAACTTGTTGTAATACTATTTCTTTGTAATATGTCATCATCATCATCATAGACAGCAGTACATCGATAATTCTACCGATGCTTAGCTGCCACACAATCATGAATTATTATTACAAGGAAATGGGGACAAAAGTGGGATCTAACACGCCATGAATACGGAAATGGTGGAGCACATACATGCGGGGGCACAGCATCTAAGCCATGCATACACAAGCACTCGAGACAAGTCCTCTGGGCGAGTCCAGCGACATCAGCGCGACAGCTTCCTTGCGGCTTTCATGTGCCCTTTAATTGCTTTTTAATAATTTTTTTTTTAAATACAGAAATGTAAATTTAATGAAATTTCATGCTGAAAAAATCCACAACATTGAAAACTTATGATATTGATGGAAATTTTTTTTGTAAAAAGAAATGTTTACATATTGATTCCTTATTTGGTTTAATGCATGCTTCATTATAATTTAATGTTATTATGTAAGTATAGTGTATAGAAACTGTGCAGGAAATGAATGTGGTATTATATACCTGTATGTTTCTTTTGAATTTAAGTATCAGGTTTAAAATAGTTTAGATTCTTGAAAAATCTTGACCAGTGGTATGTTTGTTAATTTTATGGTAGGACATGCGAGTTACAGCTTAAAAGTACAAGGTCGTTGTCACAAAAAGCAGAAAAATATTTAAAGTTTGTGAGTGTTTTGTTCTCACCATTCAGTAAAGTTAGCCTTTTTATATTTCAAACCTAAATTCTATTAAACCTCTTATGCAAGAGTATGAAATGGTAGTTTTATAAGTGTCAAGAAATTTTACAATCAAAACTGCCAATTTTAGCTGTAGACCAAAAATCACATGAAATGTAGCTGTTCATGATTTAATGTGACTTTTATGTTAGAGTGCTCAAAGAAACAGTTGAGAGACTCGATTCGAGGATTCACCTAAACTTCAATGATCTTTATACATATCTATCACCTCAACTCTACATTATTTTCTCAAGTGTGCAAGTATAGCTGAATAATACCTTGTCGGTGTTCTTAATTTACATCAAAGAATATCAGTTCAATTTTATGCTTGATTTCTTCTATAAGCATGATCAATGTGTCATTAGTGATGTTCTCATGGAGTGAAAAACATTGCTCAGTCTGCTGTTGTTAACTTGAATCATGATCATAATCTATGCTAGACTATCAGAAGTTATTACAGGTGTAGCATAGAAGGACTTAGTCCAGACAACATGGGCTATCATAATTGTTTCACAAAAGACAAATCAAGTGACCGTGTCATTTTGTGTGTTAAGCAGTATCTCAGACTGGAACAGGAGCAAAGCATATATGCAGGTTTAGGCTTTAAGAATAATACAGTGAAACTACTGTGCACACTATTCAGTGTGCTTGCACCTCCATTTGTATTACTGTGCCAGATACTTGTAAACATATTCAACTATTTCAGTATGGAGGAAAACAACAAAAGCACTTGCTCGACACATCGAAAATAGCTCATTAGGGAGTGCAGTTACCTATAGAAAGAAGTATATAGGGCAAATGTTTTAGAGTATTAAAACTCATTGGTACCAATAATATAGCTTCTTTTACTTTTTTTCTCTCAATTGAAATATGACTAATTGTGAATTTTGTAAAAGTGTATGTTTGAGTATGTTGTGGAAATATGATTTCTGGTTAACTTGTATAGGTTTTTAACAATCTCCATAGGAATTTGTTTAAGTTACAAGTGTGCTTATGTTACTGTGTTGTGCTGCTTTTTCCTATGTAATCAGTAAATTATCATGTTAGTTAAGAAGAATTTAGAAATTTGAAGTAGATGTTTTATATAATTAATTGCTATAAAACAATTATCATGTTTTTATGTATAGTTTCAAATCTTTTTTTTTCTTTTTAATTACTCTACTAGATGCTATATTGGTTTTTATTTCTGTTTTGATTTACAGGTATGGCTTGGAGTGTCTCTTTCGTTTTTTTAGCTATGGTCTTGAAAAGCACTTTCGACAAGATATCTACCTTGATTTTGAGAGAGAAACTATCAGAGACATGCAGAATGGTAATTTGTATACTTTTACAAGTTGCATTGTTTTGATAAAGGAAAGAAAAAGGTTTTTCATTAATGATCGTGTGATATTTTTATATTTAAATAAACTTACATTTTTGTGGGTTTTTGGCCACATTGAATATGGACAGGAGGCCATATATGCAGATATTTTTTTCACAATTTTCTAATTTTTCTAGCTACTGTATTTTAACCATTAATGACCCACATGTTTAGTTTATGGGATGTTACTGACATTTCATGTCCTTGTATAATATTTTACGAGTATATCAAAATTAAGAAGTATTCTTTTATTTTTATATGAATTGTTTCTTTAAATATAAAAGTTCATGTAAGCCAAAGTTATTATGAATTTTTTTTTTTATGTTTTCAATCAGTTCTTCAAAAACAGTAAAATTACCCATGCTTTGTTAGAGATACATACTAATTCTATATTGCTGTTTTTCTTATTAACAGTGTTTACTATTGTTGTGAAAAAGTAGGTGCTTAGAAAATTTTCTAGGTTGTAGATGCAAACCACGAGGACTAACAATAGAACAGTTATCCTTAAATTTTATAACTCTGAGATCTCTCTGTGAGGTTTCTAAATATTAATTCCACTTTTTTAAATTTTGATTTATGATAAAAAAATTTCAAAGTCGTGATGTATACGTTTGTTTTTAGTTATTTTTTGAGATTTTTGAAGTTATTTGATTTTGTTAGCTTAAGTTTGCTGTCAGATTTTGTAAACTTTATAGTAACAATCTTTATGTCATAAAGACTTATTCTCGGGTGAATAAATGTAAGAATCCCTCATGTTTTTTAAACCTAAACTTTTACTATAAGCTTCTGCAATGTCGTTTTAATGAATACAGTTTCATTGGAATTTTGATGGTTAGAATGATCTGTCAAGTGTGGACTTGGACATGTATTAAGAAGTAGATCACGATTATTTTGTCCAACTTACTCTTTCATTTTTAAACTGACATTTTTCAATAGGCATGCATTTATCCACCATTTCTTACAACCAATACAACCAAATATTTCAATAAATGTGTTATTTGTTAATGTGTAGGTAACTAATGTGAAGATAAAGGGTAAATGTATTATCTGTATATATATGAGTGCCTAACTTTATAAGAAAAATCTGCAAGGTTTACTTTGTTGCTGAAGTTACATGTTATATTTGAACAAAGGATACTATAATAGTTTAGATTTCACTGCCTCATATTTATCAAATTAATTACATTTATATTACAGTCTACAACTTGTAGACTATACATGTCTAAATAGTAAAGGTAAGGCAAATTATAGCACAACCGTTGCTTTGTCAATTTTTCTTCTTTAAGCAAAATGGCCAGAAGCAGAATATTCCTACTTTTGAAAGTAGTGTGTGCATACCAAGATTTATATTAGTATTAATATGTTTATTAAATTTAATGATTAATTTTTCTTCAATATGGCCTTAAGTTTTTAATCATACTGTTTTAAGCTTTGTTACTCAATTTGATTTAATAAAAAAGATTATTTTCAAGTGGCCCTAGCTATTGAGAACCCCTCATTGGTGTGCCTCTGTTGCTGCTTCCTTTTCATAGACTATCCGAAGGGAGCCCACAGAGTGCAGATTGAGAACCACTGACTTAGTCATTTAGAAGTCCTACAAGTGTTTTCCTACATATACTTCAACTGACTTATAGTAATGTACGGGCAAACTAGCTATCCAGCATTAACTATCAACTCTCTTTTGCCATTTTTATATACACACACTTTAGGACAAGAACAACTTTAGCTACTAAGAGCTTACCCATACCAAATTTGCATTTAACTTCATTTTTGCAAGTGTGCCAGTATTTCTGCATGTCTAGGGGGTCTTCCATTTCTTCAGCACACTACCCTTTGAATATGGGAATGAGAAAAAATGCTGAGATCTTTTGGATGCTCTCTACCTATGTTACATCAGATAACTCTTTCTTTATAAAGTCAAGAACTTTGTTTTCTTGCAATATTCTATCTCCTTCCAGTTGTCCGAAGTAACCATTGACTTTTACAAACTATTAACATCACTGTACCATGACATTCAGTGGAGAGAGTTTTCTGTTACTAGTTGGGTGTGTTCTGTCTTATTGCTTTTGCTAAAATAGTAATGTTTTTTGTTTTGTTATTAGTTTGTGTGTCTGAATGGTTGTGTATTTAATGAACATAAAATGTTACACTTTCAGGTCAACTTTATGGCCTTGAAAAGTTCTGGGCTTTCATTAAATACTACAAGAACAGTAGCCAGTTAGAAGTCAATCCTGTTCTCAAAACCAAGCTCCAAGGATACAAGAGCATCGATGATTTTAGAGTTGATGTAAGTATACAGTATTTGCTTTTTGCTTCATTTGCAAGGTTAAGTTGGTTTTGTAGGCTGTTTAATTAAATCCAGATGTTCAGAATAAATTTTTTTTCAACAGAACTCAAAATCTCTACTTCTGAAATATATGCTCACTTGTTATTAGATATAGAGTTAAGGAAACTAATATATGACACATTGAGAGTTTCAAAATATATGTTGTGAAGGAACATTTTAAAATGTGTTTACTCAATAGTAAGGAGTTAATTTTCAAATTCAAACCATAGTCCCATGGCATCCTTTTTATAAAGCTTATGTGCAACCAAAAACAAAATACTAGAGATACTGTAGGCTGCTCTCACAGAAAACTGTCGCAGTTTTCTTAAGAAACAGAATTATTTTGTCCTAAATTTTACACAATACTCTAGACAAAAAACACATTTTACATTGTATCATGTAAGGGAAAAAATTTTAAATGCTTATAAATTTAGGAATAGCATTTAGTATTACCAGAACTATATTGGATGATTAATGTCATTACATATGCACAAAAAAACTGTGAATTTTTTTTTTCTTCTTGTATGGGCAGGTTTTTCATTTTCTGTAACATGCAATTATTTATTGAAACTTTAATAATATAAACATTTGATATACCAAATTTATGTATTCAGTGAACACTCACCACATATTTTGTTTAAAGTTAAAACATAGAATCACAAATATTTTAGGTTGTGTATTGATGACGTGATGTGTTTTAGTCAACAAAGGCCTATATTAAATTGCATTGTCTTGTGACAGTGAGTTATATTAAACTTCTACAATCTTATCAATGTATCATTAGTTTCATACAGTTAGAACTGGATGGAGTAAGAAGTTTGGTGGTTTAGCTGAAAGACTTTTGAACATCTTATACTTTCATGTAGAAAACTGTTGAGAGTGAAATTCACTTATGTGCTTTTCTGACCCTGCATGTAAAGTACACTCTTTTTATACTGGCCCTTATCACTTTCTGTGTTTGAAATAAATTAGTAGTGCATGGTAGTATTAAAAATAAACTATGTGATAAAAATGATTTAATGAGAAAAAAAATTCTCAGAAAAATAAGTCATATTTGAAAGAAATAAAACACTTTATTCAAGCATGACATTTTTAAAATTGACAGAACAATCAAGTAACTATCCTAGTAAATTTTTAGTAATAAAACTTTTCTTTAACCAAAAGATGTCTCTACAACAGCCGGGTTTAATAACTCACTGATTACTTAAAGGGTCAGCAAGGTTGTAAATAATATTTTCAGTTTTCAATCTGTGTTGAGACTGAGCGAGAACTTAACATGACATGTAACATTATAATGAAAATTAATATATTTCAATTTGTATTGTTATGGAGTATATTAAATAAGTATGAGTGATGAGGCAAGATGTTTAATAAACAGGAGCCCAGAAATTTTGGCACATATTTTAGATGTATCTTAAGTATACTGTGATAACTCCAAAGAAACATTAAGGTTATTCAGGACAAAGTTTTATATTGAAGAGTAGCTTGTGGTGCTACATAACTAGTAGAATGTAGAAGTCTGGTAACTAAAGAACAGTTTGATAATAATGAGAATAATATTAAAAAAAAAGGAGAAACGATTCGAGTTTTCTTACTTATGCATTGTGTACATTTTGTGATGCAAATAAATAGTGTTGATAAACTGGTTAATAAACAAGTTAAAATAACATTATACCACTCAGAATTATAAAAATAAATAAAAAATAATAATGAAGTACAAAATTTAAGGTGAAAAGTAAAATATAGTTCTAAAATTAATGTTTAGGCTAGATTTCAGTTTATAATTGGATGGGGTGTGGCCATGATCAGTGTGGTTGGACTATGAATCCAAGGATTCATAGTTTGTAGGTGTTGCCATAAAACACACTAGACAAGTTAAACCCCACTATTTAGTCAGGAGGAGTAGCCAAAGAGAAGTTGGTGAGTGAATGTTGATGTCTTTCCTCTCACTGGTCTGCTCAAAAAATCAAATGAAAATTATAAATATACATTTTAAAAAAAATTTGTAACTGTCAATAGTAATTATTTAAAATACACTTGCACTTGAAATGTTTTGGTACACTGTTATTGTTAAGTCTAAAATAGATCAAATTTGGGTCTGATCAGAGAAACTTCATATGAAAAACATGCAGTGTGATTTCCTGACCTAACTCTTTCAGATTGGATGACTAGAATAAAATTATCAAGATCTATCCAGTTGCAACATTCACCCATTGAGTTTGTGATTGTGTCAGTAAGATATATTCTATTTATTAACACTGGGGTTGTCAGTTGTTTCCTTAATCCTACTATAACTTGAGAGAAATTTGTTTCTTTGTCCTCTAACTCTTCCTAGGCTTTTGAATTTGGACCTGTCAGATATGGCTTCATGAACTAAGAATGATTTGAGATGTTTCAAGAAGTTATTTTTCTTTTAAAATTCATATTTAATAGCTTCAGCAATGGTTAACTATATATCAGTCAGCAAGGATGGCCATTAGTGGTATTGAAGGGATTTCTCCTTTTCCCTCTTTCTTTACATGGGATATACATGCAGTCTATGTACTTTTAATCATTACTGGAATATTTAGGACAAAAACAGAAACACTATTTATATTCATAACTGGTAAAACTTTAATTCTGTGATTGTATTTCATTTTAAAATCCCATCAATCATTTGAGGTATTTCCTTTCCTCACATACTTTCACTTGTATTTAGTGAGATGTTTTAAATCACGTTACTTATTGCTTTTTGAAAATAATAATAATATATATAAAAAAAGAAAGAAAGAAAAGAAAATATTATTTAAATAATCAAATCCAATGGACATGAATAATTTTATTCTTATGCACTTTCAATCTTTATATTACCACCACTGGCATATTTTGGGAAAAAACAAACATTTTTATATTAATGATTGTTAAAAATTTCATTCCCAAGTCTCGTCAGTCAGTTGAGGGATTTAATATTCATTGATATAAACACCTCGTAACAACACCTATCAACAATGTGTGTACTTTATTATAAGACACCTAAACATACACATTATTTCTTTTTTTTGTATTTTACACATATTTGCTGTATAAAGAAAGTGGATATGTTTTGCAGTAATTTTCTTAATATTTCTTTAAACAGGCTGCTATAATTGACAAACAGGAAAGAGAAGCTGAAAGGCAAAGGAAAGAATATGCATACCAAAACCAAGAACATAAAAATATGGAAGATAATATAAAAACTACTGGCAGAAAAAAATATCCATCAGAATCATCATGTGGAAAGAGACACCGTCAAGACAGCTTTTCTCTGACAGGAGAGAGGGGACAAAAGAATACTACTTCAAGTGAAAGTGGTAGAAGCCAAAATCATAAATCTCAATGGCAGAGCTCTGTTGGACCCCACAAACACGCTTCTTCACGGAACAGAAAACTGAGTGGTGACAATCACAATAAACGTAATCCACATAAAAAACAGTCCAGAAAAACTTTTGATAATTCCAATAGCAGTGAATCATTAGGAAAAGATGTACATGGTCAATCTGAAAACAGCAAAACCCATCTACCTGTGGAAGAATTGGACAACAGTACACCACAAAGCACTGTGGAGATGTCAGAAACTCCCTCTATAGTCATTCCCTCAAGTATTCAGCACCCACTACAATGTGGAACTAGAAATATGGACAAAATGAAGACTGAAGCTTTGTCTCAAGGTCAGATTGCTAATCAAAATGATGACGACTCTAACATTAACTAACCAGAAGTTCAAGAAAGATATGATTTTTCTCCAGTAGTGAGTTCATTTTATATCATTAACCGTTTTACAAATGTTTTCTTAAAACTGATAGGTTCATCAGTTCTTATGCATGTACAACATTTACTTAAAAAACTGTGTGTGCAGTTCTACTTCAGAAATGTGTAATTATAATATTTCATAAAAGAAAATCAGTAATAGCAGCATCTTAACAGTTCTGAGTACATGAAGAAATAGTGGGACAAACGTTAGTTAATTTCAGCCACCCTAAAGCATGTTGTTGTGTAATTTTAGTAAACATCTATAGAGAAACATTAAGTTACTAGGTCATAAAGACAAGTATATAATTGTTTGTTTTTTTGTTGTTGTTTTTTCAATTTATTGGCATTATAATAATTTCTTTCCCTTTTTAAACTTCTATTTAATGAACCTCCAAATTATTATTGCTTTAATTTCATTTCAAACTATAAAAATACAAAAGAAATTCCAGTGTTTGTTCTATTTGTAGTATTATTAACTTCTTAACTTTACCCAGCTTACTGAATGTCTTGTCGCAAAATAAAATTTTTATAACTTTCAAATATATATAATTTAACAAAAAAACACTTTCAAGAAAATCTAAATTCCCCATTAGATTCATTTCTACAGAAACTCCATGTAGTAACTTTCTCATTAAACCATAAATTACTGCTTGCCCCACTTGATTCACTCTTGTATTGGTGTAAATAAGAGTACGCTGGTATTTAAGGATGCTTCTAAGTATTTTCATAGCTGTGGTTTATTAGTGATTACTCAGACTACACGTTATAACATCATAAAAAGGTGGCAATGAAGTGCTGCAGTGATAAAAACCACTAAAAGAGAAGGAAAAATCTTGTAAGAAACAAGACATAGATGGGTATATTCTCATAGCAAGTACAAACCTTTGTTTAGAGATGGGGGGGGGGGTTATTGTAAAGAAAACTTGTAATTGCATTGTTTACAGATGAACTTCTTGGAGCTGTGCAGAAATGAAAGTTGGAACAATTTTCTTTTGCTTTGTCACTTACACGAAATAATGTGATGAAATATCAATTCTAAAATATACTTGAGTTAAAAGTTGTTTAAATAGTATGAATTACAATTTTTATTTCAATCTTGAAATTTAACATGCATATTTGCACTAGACACCTGAAAGGTGCTTTATGTTCTAGATAAAATAATGTTTTTTGTGTTTTTTAAATCCCATTTTCAGCAGTTAAAAAGTTATTTGCTAGTTCAGTGTCTAATGGATGTTTATTCTAAGGATAATGTTTCTATATTCTTCTGTTGTTCTCAATTCAAAGCATCAAGCCAGTTGATCCAATGAAGGCTGTTGTCAGAGTACACTGTAGACATGTTTGATTGTTAGCATCCTGTCATCTGAAAAGCTACTAATGATTTAGTTTTGTGAAAAAAATAACTCTTTTAAACTATGACAGTTTTGTTTACTTTTTTTTTTTCAAGATGTGTAATACACTTTTCAGAATAAGTACCAGTATTTTCTTTATCAAATACAAACAGATGGCTGGACCAAAAAGTAGTAATCTTGTACTTAATAAATTTTTATAATATCAATGTATAATATGTCACTAAAAGTAACTTTCCCAATTAACATAAAAGCCAACTTATTTTAAGGTGAGAGGTGATGTAGCCAATTTTGTTGTTTTTTTTGTTTTTTTTTCAGATAGCAAGGTAAGAGAAGAGCCCATGACTCTCTGATGATGAATTTACAGAATGTTTTCAACAAAATTATCATCATCTGATGGCAATTTAATTGTTATTGGTTTCTGGCAAGGTTGTGGTCATCTACTGTCAGCTTCAAGTTGGTATGCTTGTTTTTGCTTCTCGGGCAACTGTTGGTTATTAAAATATTTGGTATCGGTTCACATTTCAGTGCATGTAATGGTAAGTAACCTGGTAATTTTCAGTGGTTTTATGTACCGACACTGAAATTTGAATCAATTGGATGTGTATATTTGGTAAAAAAAAATTTCATAATGAGATTAAATATTAGTTTCACATCTTGTATTGTAGAGATAACTTTTGTTGTTGTTTTTTGTTCTTTTTTTTTAATCCAAAAGTCAGCTTATGCTTATTAATAAGTGAATTTGTTTGTATTACTGGGAACTTAATCATTGTTTGTTTTGCTCTTTATACTAAAAGCAACAAGATTCCAAACACTACATAAACGTGACCCAATATTGCTCAAGCTTACCTATTTTCATGTACCTTAGAACATATTTTGAGTTGTTGTTGGGCTCTTCTTTCAATATTGACAGCAAGTTTTGTATTTTGTAATTTTAATATAAAACTTAAGTAATATGTAGAATTTGTACATATATGAATGTAATGAAAATTTACAGAATTAATGACTTTTCCAGTAACTCCTCAAAATTTTGGTATTTGCTTGGACATCCTTAAAGTCTTTACTGAAAGAGACCTGATCTCAAAAGCGTTTGCAGTTGTTTTATGTTGCTGGTTCTTAAATAATTGTGTAACATGGTTTATCTGAGTTAATTGGGTGGTGTTATACAATTATCAAGCATTTGTATCAGCTGATATGGAATAACTATCCAGAAATGAGAATATTTTGAGCATCAAACTAAACAGATTTTAAAATAAATGAATATATATATATGGTCCTTAACTAAACATCTAGCCAAGTTGTTTAGCGTGATTCAGTTTTACTTTGTTTTAAAAGTTGTAGTGTATTTGTTTTTATAGTTTTCCTGTTTGAGTTTATTTCTGCCAAGAAATTGGTCAGAAAGAAAAGGATAAATCACTTCAATTGTAGCACTATTAAATAATGTTTTGAAATGTTTATCAAAAATTGCCAACACTGTAATGGACATTAATGTAGAAATTAAGTACACTGAATATTTTCCTAATCTGCATTTAGATAACACAAAAATAACAGTAGATAATAGGAAACAGCCCTGTTTTGTTGAGCATTATCAATATGGCTAGAACTATTTGATTCTTTGAAGCATTACATTTTGGGTTATAGTGGCTTTCTCTGTTATAGTCCAGTCAAGAATGTGGTTAGTTTACTAAGTTGTAGTATAGCAGATGGTTGAAGTCTAGTTGATGAATCAGTAAGAAGTTATCATAACCATAAATATGATCATATTCTGTGATAACTGAGAATAAAAGCTTCAAGAAGATGTGCTTATAAATGCTAACAGCAAACTTCTCAGTGATGAAACAACTTATTATTCTGCCAGTTGACATGAATCCAAATACTGTTAAATTTGTGGCTCATAATATTTTACATTAGTGGTTAAATTCACAAATAGAAAAGGAATTATTATTTTTAAATCTAATTATCTTCAATCCTCTTATGGATATAGCAGATGTGGTGTGGTTTTTATGTTATTATATCCTCTTCTTTCACTTAGAGGTTCTTATAATGATGCAGATTTTTTTATCTCTCAGGATAGGCTTCCGGTTTCAAATTTGCAAACATCTATAAATATATAAATACGTATAATTACAGAAGCATGTAATATTAGGCTGATATAATATTGTTTTGAAGAAAAATTGTTACCTGTGGCAACTCTTCCAAAGGTCTTTATGCTTTTGTGTGTGTGTGTGTGTTCTGTATTGTAGTTGCAAATGATAAAATTACTATTAATCAAATAATATAAAACTACAGTGTTTCAAGGAATGTTTAAATTATTAAAGGCATTTATTGGAAGTAAAGGTTGACTTGTAACTTGTGCAGATTAACAGGTTATTTAGACTTTGTAATTTTAATTGTGATGTAACTTTATATGCATTAAGCCTTTTCAGTTTGAAAAATCAACATAGAGAGAAAACATTTTATCCTTAAACAATGTGTTCTGGACTACACTCCACTTGTCTCTTCCTTGTTTCAAAAATCTGTAATGGCAACTTCTTTAAGTTTTAAAACAATTAAACATAAATTGCACAATTTGCTAAATCTGTATCTCCCCTTTATACATTTTTATTTTGTCTGATATCTTGTTTTATGTTGATTCATTATAATGACCTTTAGCATGATTAATTAAAGTTATAAGAACTGTTACTCATCACATTAGATATATGAATATGACAGCTTAAAATGCTGAATAAAAAGTGCTTCAGTAACCCATTTAGATGTATATATATGGTGTGTTAGCCATTAGTACATAACTATTTAAAAGTTAGTAATTACACAGTTTTATAAAATCAGAAGATTTTTTAAAAATCCAAAAAAGAACTTTGTTGTTGATGCCAAATGTTGTGGTTGTTTTAATTTTTTCAAGACCACAAATCAACTTGAAACTAATGTATGTGTGCAAAAGAATTACTGACTGCTACAAAGACATGCCAGGTATTCAGTAGTTGTGTCTGGTCCATCATCCAGTATTTAAGTAGTTGGATAGTCTGAATAATAATACCAATTTCTGGTATCTGTCAGTAGCTTATAACTGGACAGTTTAGGTTTGATGTGATTGCCTCTGACATGTCATATTCTGATAAAATTGTGTCTTGATCATATTGTTCATCTAATGGTGTCCAATTCATTTTGGATGACATACTGGTTTTTGCATTTAAGCTGTGTGTATAAAAAAAAATAAAAAAAATTTAAAACTGCTGTAGAGATAATTACGAGTGTATTAGTGAATGTGAATAATATTGGCAATATTAAAAAGCTATAATTTTGCTGAAAAGTTTTAGTTGCTCAGCAGATTGTATGATCTTTCTGCTTGTTTCTTTCCCATAAATCGAGCTTCTTGTGATCCTCAGTGTTTATTGTAACGTGTGAGCCTTTGTAGCGAAAGGTGAAAGGAAATTATTGTTTAGGGATAAGATAATTATGTGTTAGAATGATTATGGAAGACAAGTTCATCACTACTGTGTACAATTTTTATAGTATTACTATAAAGCTAAATTAGTAGTTTTATATAAGTGCATGCTATTACATGTCTCATTTGTCCATGTATAACAGCAGATTTATCACTGAATATATGTTTGTTATAAACATTCTTTATATGCAACTTAGTGATTCTTCTCCCCAAATATTTCATGAATGATAACAAAAAGTTGGAAATGAATTTTTGAACTCACTTGAATGATGGAAATATTTGCAAGTTTTTTTATAAGCAAAAACAAACAAAAAATGTGGTTACATGTAAGTTGATTCATTCCAACATCAAAATTAATAGAGCATTTGCATTTCTGTGAAAATAAAGAAGACCTCGTGTTATTCTAGAGTTTTGAAACCTATGCGAGTCCTGTATAAAACTAAAATTTACACCAGTGATGAATCTTAATTGTTTCCATGACATTCAGATATTTACATTATCTGTGTAAAATGTTCTTCTGATATCTCTCATGTGTGAGAGTTTGCAGTAATCTTTCTTGAGTGTGACTGTTAAGTGTCAGTTCTAAGGAAAAAAAAAATATTTCTCTTGAGACATTGTCCTTTTGACAGGTATATATATATATCCACACACAGTACTACTTCTCTTGTCTCATTCATAGAATATTCTGCAGTCCATTATACAGTCAGTAAATTTATATCCTATAATATGATAAAAGTTGTTGAGAAAGTCATGCAACTTTAAAGTAAAGAAAAAAACATTGAAGCTGGGTTAACTACATGCTTGTAATTATGATGTACATAGCTATGAAAAGTGTTTCTTGCTCACCAAGTTTAAATCTAAGGATAAACTGTAAATGTTTGAAGTGCCTATTGCAAAGGACTTGAAACCTAGAATGGTCAAGAGACTTTTTTTTTTTTAATTTTATTTCAGTATGTGTGTATTTCTGTCAGTAAAGGGAATATTTTTTCTGTATGTTAAAGATGTTGATTTAATGTTTAGGGATGCTATTTTTTACATGTCCACATTGAAATTCTTCGAGGGTTTTTTTTGTAGGTAGGTGCTTTTTATGAATTATGTATGTTAATAAAGTGCTCATGATTTAGTTGTCCTGATTAAATAGAAAAAAAATCCTATTTTTTGTGCGCTCTTTCTTACTTACAAGAATTAGTATGTGTAAAGAACTTTTTATGAATGTCAACACTGAAGGTAAGTGGCACAGTACCTTTATCAACAGACTTCACTTTGTTGCGTGTTACTTTACAGCATCATTCTCTGTGTACTTTTTTTAATATTAAAGATGAAAGAAATCCTAAAATTGGATCACTCATTTATGAATTGAGGTCACTTATCAAGGAATACAGTAAAATGTAGTTTAACCCATTAACTGTAGATGTCGGATAATTCTGTCATTGAAGTTCTATGGCTCAGCTGCGAATGATGGAAATATCAGTCAGTTGCACATATATAACTATAACTCTATGCGCATAAAGATAATTACCATTTTATTGTGATTGATGGCAACTCAGTTTTATCTGCGAGTCAGAAAATGGCAACTTTTCCAGTCCATTTTGGTTCCATGAGAGTAATAAACATTGGAATTAATACAAAAATTTTAAAAGGAAACAGTTTACAAACATACATCATTATTACACAGTATTCTTATATTTTCTTCAAAAACATTGGGTAGTTCACGTGCATAATGTAATATAATTTTGTGTGTGAAAGCAGAAGGATTCTACAGAAAATTCTGATAAAACATAATTGTAATGTGACTATATATATATATACAGTGCCTTGCAAAAGACAGTTTTCTTACAAGCACTAGATCTGACAGTATCCATACTTATATCAATAAGCAGTCAGTTATACATATCATTTTATGCTTTAATGGCAGGTAGTTAAATGTTGTTTTCATGAAATATCCAACCTGACTATATCTCAGTAGAGGTACCCACGTGAAAATACTTGATAGGGAGAGAAGTCAGAAAGACAAATGTTAGTGTTGTGGAGTTTGCCTGAGCCACAAAGTGAAAAAAACGGTAAAAACTGGAAGCAAAAATTTGGCCACTGTTTAACTCTATCCAGACAGCGGATGCACTTTTTAGGTGTAATTATATAACATTTATTTAGTGTAATTCACTAATAAAAACAAAAAGAGTTCCATCTTTTATTTGTACACAGCTTACAGGAGTCTCACCTGTAAATAATGCAATTATCAATTTTTTTTAGAATATTACTGCCCATCCCAAAACACAGGTTAATATTTGCTCAGAAACTATCAACTGTACAGAATATAATTATCTGTGTTTTTGCTTCTCATAAGATTTTCCTTCTCTGTAAATAATTTTATAACTATAGCATTCCAGTCACACCCTTTATGATGCTATAGCATGTAGTCTGAACAATTACTAATGAAGTACAGATATGAAAATAGCTATAGGCAACATTTAAATACCACTTGACTAAGCAGATTATACACTGTTTACATCAGAGTGGAGTGAATAAAGTATCATGAGCAGTAATTTATAGATTTGTGGAAAAGTTCAAGGAGGAAAAGAGGAATTAATTGAAAATTTTAGAAGAGTTTGTAATAAACCACAGATCAGAGATTTTTTTCATAGTTTCCTTAAAGGTACAAAAACAGTGCCTGTGACAAGGCATCTGGTAAACTTATTGAGGTTAAGTGAGTATGATAAGTGACAGCATACTATTCAGATGACTCAAATCCTTTTTCTATCAAAGATTAAGTTTTTCTTATTCAAACAACATAAATAAGTTATTGACAATAAACTATATTATTAGATTAGATTAATTATTAGATGTAAACAGACAGAGGTTATGATGATACCATTTTGAAAGGTCAGGAAGTAAGTCACTGATAAAACTTTGTTAGGTTTTGTTATGATTTATAGATAGAATCATAAAAGTGGTGACAACTGCAATCTCCTAAGTAACTTATCAAAAAAGAATATCTTGATGAACATCAACTACGTTGAAACTTACATGACATCTAAAATGTAATTTTCTAGTGAATGATTAAGAAATTAAAATTTATTATTGTTTTTCCAAAACTGTGTTTTGCAACTACCATTCATTTCTTTTATGGTCTCTCATATTAGTGGAGTGCCTAAGTGTTAAATATTAAACAAGACAAGAGGACTTAAGTTTAAAAGTATTATACACAGTCCTCCTTAAAAAGTAGTTCAGGCAGGATTCTACACTGCTTTAATATGATGTAGTGCATCTTTTACATAAAGGACTAATGCTTTTCTGTGATTTATAATCTTAACTACTTTATGATGAGTAATATATTGTTAGTAAAAGGTTTTTATCAGGAAACATTATCATGCTGGAACAGATATGATTACCGACAAAATTGCCCTTAAAGATCTATTGATATACGAACTGTGACATTTCACAACTAGGTTTCACACAAAAGGCAGCCCACACTGTATCACTCCATTATTTAGTGCGACATAACCATAGTCAAGCTTCTCACTTGTGCTGTAAGTGTTTTATTTGACAATCACTATGCAAAATGTTTCACCAGTTGTCAGCAACTCAGTGCTGACTGGCTTTACACCAAGCAAAATGATGAAAATCATTCTTGAAGGTTGTGATGTGTTTGTATCAAAATACTTGATAAAAGTTAAAACAACAGGTAGTAATGTTGTTAATGTATTTCAACATTCTTCAGGGTATATTAAAAGATTGTTGAAATAAATTACATTAACATTCCACATAACAAGAAAATCAGAATTATACTCGCAGAAATTTAGACACCAATAAAACTATTGAATAAACATAATTGGTTATAGCATTATTGGAAGAGAAGAGTAAATTCAAAGATAAAAAATACAGTTAGGTCAACATTCAAAAATACAATTTTTCATTTAAATTATTGGGGGACATGATGCAAAGGATAAAAAAATTAAACACTGTTTCTCTCAATTATATGTAAAGTCTTTTTAGGAAGACTTTAAGATGGAGATGGGAAGTTTTTGTCATTAAAATGTCAAGATATATATATCTGTGTTGCCGTTAATTACATGGCATCAACATTCTCTGAATTACTCACTGACCTTGAGTTCAGTCTCATCAGTATATCTAACTTGATTTTTGTATTCTAGCCTCTCCAAATTACCATAATTTCATAGTGAGCATCTTCTCAGAATTCATAGGTCATGCTTATTCACAAGTGGTCATATTGGAAGCAATAAAGTTGCTGTGAAATCACTACAAAGATGATTTCTAGCAAATTTTCACATTCCTAATTAACAAACTAATGTCAGTACCCATCCAATGTCACACCCAGAATGCCACATCACAAATGCCAGTTGTATTATTGTTCATCATCATTTATTTCACTATGAACTAGAGGCCATGGGTTGATAGGCCAACTGGGAGGTTTCCTGGTAAGACAGGGCCAAAGTTATCATAAATGGTTATGGGTTTTAAAACAGAATGTCTGCTTAATAACATTCCTGTGAATGCTACAACCTAAATTTTCTGTATTCGTAATTTTGTATATGTCCCAATTTGCCAGGGTGTTCTGATGTTCTGACCAGTTACTGAAAATAGTCTAAAAGGTTTTACTTTTTCAGTCCGAGTCCAAAAGGCTATACATTTGAACAGTTCTTTCTTGAGTAACCTTTTCCTTTCAAGATAGCCCCCCCCCCCTAGTGGCACAGTGGTATGTCTGTGGGCTTACAATGCTAGAAACCTGGTTTGGGCAGAGCACAGATAGCCCATTGTGTTGCTTTGTGCATAACCACAAACAAACCTTTCAGAATAAAAGGGCTAGTTGCAATACGTTTGGCTGAACATGCAATAAATAAAAAACGTGCTTTTGTATGCATTGGTTTCCAACACTTGGGTAAGAAATTGAACTTTGCTGTATTTATTTTTTCTACTAATGTGTGTTTTAAGTTTGTGGAGACAAAGAAATAATCCCATGGTTTAAATATTTATCACTGGCAACAGGTATCAACAGTTTCTATACTTGAGCACTTTGTTTTCAGTCTCATAATGACATACTGTTGTCAAATTTAATTTTCTGCATATAACCACTTTGTATTCAACCCACAATGAATTTTATTATGACAGTGATTTGAGAACAACTAGTTGAGCCAATGAAAGGTACTGAAGTTCCCAGTCAAACTTTAGATACAGTCATTCAGAGTATTAGTTCTCATTTGGAAGTTTATTATGTGGTACCCAAGTACATTTGGACCCCCAAAAAGTCAGTGAAATCACTAACAGTTTCCAGAACAGGTTGTAAGTGGTTGTGTCAGGCCATCAAGAGTGGAGAAGCCGTAGTGAAATTCCTGTCCATCAAAAAAGTTTCTGTTGTAGCAGATTGTTATAGTGTAGTATATATAGCATAAAAATATCATAATAACAAATGTAGAATCATGTTCATCGTCATAGAAAAGAAACTGTTTAAGTCTCTGTCCACTGCCCTTCCATGGTTGCACAGGAAATTGTTCTATTTGCTCTCATTCAATTTCACATTCACAAATGACAGCAGGAGTAAGGTCACACAACCCTGCAACGTCATAAGCAGTCTCTACTGGTTGTTGCCCTAAGTTTCACTTATGCTCTGCACCTTGTAACTATAAATCTCAGAGTACGATTAGCAAGATGTGGACTTAATTTTAGACCACCAAAGCAGATGGCTGGTTGTCTGGACAGGGTAGACCATTATGTGACTATAAGGGTTCAGTGCAGCTGATAAGCCTCAACTTCCCAACTGAATAAACAATTCAAAGCAGCAACTGGATGGAAAGTCAGCATGCAAATAATCAGAAAAAGGCTTTATAAAGTTGGCTTTTTCATCAGGTAACTACCGTATTTTTCGGAATATAAGATGCACCCTTATTTTGAAGACAAAGTTTTGGGG